>NC_142192.1:34045079-34317579 GCF_026936395.1 Plectropomus leopardus | reverse complement strand
AACGACACGCTGCACTTCCTGTTGTGCAGCCAGGGGGCGCCGACGCTGCTGCTCATCCACACCAACACTTCTTCTTCTACTGTGGAGGTCAGCGCTCTTCTTCATGAGTTCAGTCTATGATCAAATGTTTCCTGTGAAATTTTCTTTATTTACGGCAACAACAAAGTTTAGACATTTTATATTTCTGATCAAATTTATTAATATTTAGAATCAATTCTATACTTAATATTTCTTTACATTCATGCTAAATAAGACCTTCAATATTTATTTAACTTTGTATTTATTTCTCTTTATTATCAAATTTACACCTTAACTTTATTTATAAAAACATTTATACTTTATATTTATTTCTGTTTATGATAAAGTTAAGATTTCATATTTATCTGTTTATAATTTACACTTCATGTTTATGGATATTTATCATCAAATTTGCACTTTATCTTTACTCAGATAATTTACTGGGGGGTATTTCATACCGATATTGAAGTGATAGATAGATATACTTTATTGATCTCAAAACTGAGAAATTGGGATGATGTAGCTTCGTTGCTGAAGTTTGGAATCGCCTCCGTACAGAAGTATTAAGTATATGTCCTGTTTTACTTATATTTATGTGACACTTTATAAATATGTACAGCCTGCGTATTTATTTCTATCTAAAACAAAGTTTTGTCCGTCTTTATTTAAAGCTGACACTAAATATTTTTATTTAATGATGAAGTTTAGACTTAATATTTATTTTCCAGTCTTATTGATTTTTGGGTTTTACACTCAGAAATCCTCGAGACCGGAGACGCTCTGAAGTTGAACCTGATTGGTTCGTACCTGTCGGTGACATCACACCTGCTGTTTTTCTCTCTTAGGTGAACTGGAGTCAGTTTTCAGCTCGTAACATCAGCGGCGGCCTTAAGGTGGAGCCAGAGAGCAGCGTCCTCTACAGCAGCGCCGTCGTCTTCAGCAGGGTCAGAGACTTCCACCTTAAATACACCTGCCCACCCTAAATCACTCAGTCCACCTTAAATCAGTCTGTCCACTTTAAATCACTCTGTCCACCTTAAATCAGTCTGTCCACCTTAAATCAGTCTGTCCACTTTAAATCAGTCTGTCCACCTTAAATCAGTCTGTCCACCTTAAATCACTCTGTCCACCTTAAATCAGTCTGTCCACCTTAAATCAGTCTGTCCACTTTAAATCACTCTGTCCACCTTAAATCAGTCTGTCCACCTTAAATCAGTCTGTCCACTTTAAATCACTCTGTCCACCTTAAATCAGTCTGTCCACTTTAAATCAGTCTGTCCACCTTAAATCAGTCTGTCCACCTTAAATCACTCTGTCCACCTTAAATCAGTCTGTCCACTTTAAATCACTCTGTCCACCTTAAATCAGTCAGTCCACCTTAAATCAGTCAGTCCACTTTAAATCTTCTGTAGTTTTCTGTTTCAGAGTAAAATAAAATGACCACATTGTTGCTATTTTATTTCAGATGAAAGTCAGACTTTTACTTTGAAATCTGTTTCCTGCCAGCTGTTGGAGTATGATGATGTCAATGATACGGCTGAGCCGACCTCTGACCTTTTCCCGCCGTACGAGCTGAAGAACTTCACCTGGTCTAGTCTCAACCTGTCTAGTCCGAGCGCTCTGCTCTGCGGCGTCGCCTCCGCCTCCGCCTCGGGGTCTCTCTGCCTGCAGGTCAGCTGATTGCCCGTCGTCATGACAACCCCAAGCTCACCAAGGCGGCTCACAGGTCACTTCCTGTCTGTTTATGTTTTCCAGCTGACAGTGTTTGAGTCAGAGGGGCGTGGTCAGTCCTGGCCCCGCCTCCTGCACACGGCTAACTCCTCCCAGGTGGGGGTGTGGCTCGACGGCATGTTGCCGCGGGCGACGCGATCCAGGTTCCTATTGGAGCTGCAAGCGGTGGGCGGGGCTTCTCCTCCAGACCGGGTGGAGATCCATCGATCTCTCGACGACGAGTTCACGCCCTCGATATTCAAGGTGACCTTCTGCACCTGCTGACCTCTGCACCTGCTGACCTCTGCACCTGCTGACCTCTGCACCTGCTGACCTCTGCACCTGCTGACATCTGCACCTGCTGACCTCTGACCTCTGACCTCTCCCCCCTCAGGTGTCTCAGTGGGTGTCCTCCGTGAACGGCAGCTCAGAGGTTCTGGGGTTCCTTCAGTGGAAGCCCGTGGCGTACCGCCAGGCCGACCCGGCTCTGGAGGACGCCATGCCATGCCGTCACTCGGAGCCGCGGCCTCAGAGCGGTGAGGTGACGGCAGCGGAGTCCGGTCTGATCCGAGCGTTCTACGAGGAACCAAAAACATTCGGACTCAACCTGAGCTTCGGTCTGGCAGGAGGACCGTTTTACAACAGCACGCGGTTCCTCCGCTGGTCAGTGACTCCTCAGATCTGATTTCAGTTTAGACGTTTTGATTTTAGTGATTTTAAGTATTGTCATAAAACACGTCAAAAAGTCAAATGATAGCATGTCGTCCAAAAACACGTCAAAAAGTCAAGTGGTGCCAAAAACTGTAAAAAAGACAGTGTAGTATTTGAGCGGTTTAATTGTGTTTTAAGGATTTGTGTAGGTCAATCAATTTTTCGCCCTTCTCTTTCTTCTTCGTGTGTTTCCTTCGTCAGGACGGTGTTGGTGGGTTCCGGTTCTCCTCCCGTCGACTCGTTCTCCCCGCTGGTTCTCACCATCATGGCGGTTGGTCTGGGAACACCGATGGTCCTCCTGCTACTGGGCGGAGTCTACGTCTGTGTCCGTAAGAGGATGTCGGCCACCGCGACGGCCTACGAGCCAATCAACTGATGTTCAGGGCATCGTCGAGGTGACGGACTCTTTTTAATGAAACGTTTAGTTTTAAAGGCTCGTTTAGTTGGTGAGCGGTGACATCACAGCCCAGCAAGTCAGGGCCGAGAGAAATAGTTTTTGCATTTGTAATTTCTGTCCCTTTTCACCTTTTTCTGTTTTTAATAGAAATATCCGTCTGACATTCACTCTCAAACTTTTAGCATTAAGGTTAGATTCTCAGAATTAGACATTTCTTATAACTATTATCTGAAATCAACGGTTTTAATCTTAAACTTTGGACAGAGATTTTTTTTCAGACAGATGATTTTATATGTAAATTCAGTGCTGTTTTTATTACGAATAAATCTGTTGTTCAGACTAAACGAGCAATAATATGTTGTTTTCAACCGTTTTTATCACGTCAGAATTTGACATTTTTCAACATACACTATGGTGTTTTCTTCAATTTTGTCGACATGCTAAATTATGACATTTTTGGCCTTTTTTTTGGATATTGTATACTATGATGTGTGTCTTTGAGCTATAATAAGACATTTTCAGCCATTTTTTTGACATGTCAAAATTTAACATTTTTTGACATACTGTGGTGTTTTTGGCCATTTTTTCGACATGCTATATGTAGGGAGATCAGTTGCACCCAGATCCTAATCCAAGCTGCTCATTCCCCCTGAGGGAGATGAACCCCTTCATGAACATGCAAAAAGCCCCACCCTGGCTCACGAACGTGTTTAACATGTTCATGAATCAGAAGCAGCAGCCGTTTGAGCATCCCATAACAGGAAACCACATGAAGTGAGTGGAAATTTCCCAGCAGGAGGAGAAAGTTTCTGCACTTGAACATAATAATATGACTCTATAATATGACTCTTTTGGCTGTTTTATCAACTTAGTATACTATAACGTGTCTCGACATGCCACACTTTAGTTTTCAGCTGTTTGTTCGACATGTCAAGATTTGAATTTTTTGCCATACAACACTAGAAAAAAAACTTTAGCATGTCGAAAAAATGGCCAAAAACGCAACAGTATAGTAGGTTGAAAAATGTCAAATTTTTGACATCATAAAAATGTCGCAAAACAACTTCCAATAGCTTGTAGACCACCTCATAGTATAGAAAGTGTACTTAAAGACAGAAAAAAGCCAAAAACATGATAGAAAAAAATGGCGAAAAAGTATAGTATCGACAAATGCAAATTTGACATGTCCAAAAAACAGCTGAAAACCACTTAGTATAGCATGTAGAGGCGTGTTATGGTATACAATGTTGAAAAAACATCCCCAAAAACCTATTAAATTGTATGTTGAAAAAATGATCGAAAAAGCAAGACTATAGTATGCTGAAAAATTTAACATGTAAAAAAAACAGCTGAAAACCACTTGGTAAAGTATGTAGAGTAATTTTATTGTATACAGTGTTGAAAAAAACCCCATCCAAAACAGCCCAAAAATCCAATAAATTGCATGTTGAAGAAATGACCGAAAATGCAAGCTAACGCCATAGCATAGAAAGTTGCAAAAACGGACAAAAACACCATGAAATGGGGTGTCAAAAAAATGACCCAAGAAGCAAGGCTATAGTATGGCAAAAACGTCCAAAAATGGCATGTCTCAAAAACAGCTTAAAACAGTGTAGAATAGCATTAAAGAGCGTGCCGAGACACGCTATAGCATAGAAAGTTGCAAAAACGGACAAAAACAAAATAATTTGGAATATCGAAAAAATGAACAAAAAGCAAGGCTACAGTATGGCAAAAACGTCAAAAAATGACATGTCCCAAAAACACCTTAAAATAGTTGGAAATCACATTAAAGAGCGTGCCGAGACACGCCATAGCATAGAAAGTTGCAAAAACGGACAAAAACACCATGAAATGGGGTGTCAAAAAAATGACCCAAGAAGCAAGGCTATAGTATGGCAAAAACGTCCAAAAATGGCATGTCCCAAAAAATGCTTGAAATTGTTGGAAATCACATTAAAGAGCGTGCCGAGACACGCCATAGCATAGAAAGTTGCAAAAACGGACAAAAACACCATAATTTGGTATGTCGAAAAAATGACCCAAGAACCAAGGCTATAGTATGGCAAAAACGTCCAAAAATGACATGTCCCAAAAACAGCTTAAACCAGTTAAGAACAATTTTAAAGAGCGTGCCAAGACACGCCATAGCATAGAAAGTTGCAAAAACAGACAAAAACACCACAATTTGGAATGTCGAAAAAATGACCAAAGAAGCACGGCTATAGTATGGCAAAAACGTCAAAAAATGGCATGTCCCAAAAACAGCTTAAAATAGTTTAAAACCACATTAAAGAGCATGCCGAGACACACCATAGCATAGAAAGTTGCAAAAACGGACAAAAACACCATAATTTGGTATGTCGAAAATATGACCCAAGAAGCAAGGCTATAGTATGGCAAAAACGTCCAAAAATGACATGTCCCAAAAACAGCTTAAAACAGTTTAGAATAGCATTAAATAGCATGCCGAGACACGCCATTGCATAGAAAGTTGCAAAAACGGACAAAAACACCATAATTTGGTATGTCGAAAAAATGACCCAAGAACCAAGGCTATAGTATGGCAAAAACGTCCAAAAATGACATGTCCCAAAAACAGCTTAAACCAGTTAAGAACAATTTTAAAGAGCGTGCCAAGACACGCCATAGCATAGAAAGTTGCAAAAACAGACAAAAACACCACAATTTGGAATGTCGAAAAAATGACCAAAGAAGCACGGCTATAGTATGGCAAAAACGTCCAAAAATGGCATGTCCCAAAAACAGCTTAAAATAGTTTAAAACCACATTAAAGAGCGTGCCAAGACACACCATAGCATAGAATGTTGCAAAAACAGACAAAAACACCATAATTTGGTATGTCGAAAATATGACCCAAGAAGCAAGGCTATAGTATGGCAAAAACGTCCAAAAATGACATGTCCCAAAAACAGCTTAAAACAGTTTAGAATAGCATTAAATAGCATGCCGAGACACGCCATTGCATAGAAAGTTGCAAAAATGGATAAAAACACCATAATTTGGTATGTCGAAAATATGACCCAAGAACCAAGGCTATAGTATGGCAAAAACGTCCAAAAATGGCATGTCCCAAAAACAGCTTAAAATAGTTTAAAACCACATTAAAGAGCGTGCCGAGACACACCATAGCATAGAAAGTTGCAAAATTGATTAAAAACAACATAATTTGGCATGTCAAAAAAATGACCCAAGAAGCAAGGCTATAGTATGGCAAAAACGTCCAAAAATGGCATGTCCCAAAAAATGCTTGAAATTGTTGGAAATCACATTAAAGAGCGTGCCGAGACACGCCATAGCATAGAAAGTTGCAAAAACGGACAAAAACACCATAATTTGGTATGTCGAAAAAATGACCCAAGAACCAAGGCTATAGTATGGCAAAAACGTCCAAAAATGACATGTCCCAAAAACAGCTTAAACCAGTTAAGAACAATTTTAAAGAGCGTGCCAAGACACGCCATAGCATAGAAAGTTGCAAAAACAGACAAAAACACCACAATTTGGAATGTCGAAAATATGACCCAAGAAGCAAGGCTATAGTATGGCAAAAACGTCCAAAAATGACATGTCCCAAAAACAGCTTAAAACAGTTTAGAATAGCATTAAATAGCATGCCGAGACACGCCATTGCATAGAAAGTTGCAAAAATGGACAAAAACACCATAATTTGGTATGTCGAAAATATGACCCAAGAACCAAGGCTATAGTATGGCAAAAACGTCCAAAAATGGCATGTCCCAAAAACAGCTTAAAATAGTTTAAAACCACATTAAAGAGCGTGCCGAGACACACCATAGCATAGAAAGTTGCAAAATTGATTAAAAACAACATAATTTGGCATGTCAAAAAAATGACCCAAGAAGCAAGGCTATAGTATGGCAAAAACGTCCAAAAATGGCATGTCTCAAAAACAGCTTAAAATAGTTGGAAATCACATTAAAGAGCGTGCCGAGACACGCCATAGCATAGAAAATTGCAAAAACGGACAAAAACACCATAATTTGGTATGTCGAAAAAATGACCAAAGAAGCACGGCTATAGTACGGCAAAAACGTCCAAAAATGGCATGTCCCAAAAACAGCTTAAAATAGTTTAAAACCACTTTAAAGAGCGTGCCAAGACACACCATAGCATAGAATGTTGCAAAAACAGACAAAAACACCATAATTTGGTATGTCGAAAATATGACCCAAGAAGCAAGGCTATAGTATGGCAAAAACGTCCAAAAATGACATGTCCCAAAAACAGCTTAAAACAGTTTAGAATAGCATTAAATAGCATGCCGAGACACGCCATTGCATAGAAAGTTGCAAAAATGGATAAAAACACCATAATTTGGTATGTCGAAAATATGACCCAAGAACCAAGGCTATAGTATGGCAAAAACGTCCAAAAATGGCATGTCCCAAAAACAGCTTAAAATAGTTTAAAACCACATTAAAGAGCGTGCCGAGACACACCATAGCATAGAAAGTTGCAAAATTGATTAAAAACAACATAATTTGGCATGTCAAAAAAATGACCCAAGAAGCAAGGCTATAGTATGGCAAAAACGTCCAAAAATGGCATGTCCCAAAAAATGCTTGAAATTGTTGGAAATCACATTAAAGAGCGTGCCGAGACACGCCATAGCATAGAAAATTGCAAAAACGGACAAAAACACCATAATTTGGTATGTCGAAAAAATGACCAAAGAAGCACGGCTATAGTACGGCAAAAACGTCCAAAAATGGCATGTCCCAAAAACAGCTTAAAATAGTTTAAAACCACTTTAAAGAGCGTGCCAAGACACACCATAGCATAGAATGTTGCAAAAACAGACAAAAACACCATAATTTGGTATGTCGAAAATATGACCCAAGAAGCAAGGCTATAGTATGGCAAAAACGTCCAAAAATGACATGTCCCAAAAACAGCTTAAAACAGTTTAGAATAGCATTAAATAGCATGCCGAGACACGCCATAGCATAGAAAGTTGCAAAAACGGACAAAAACACCATAATTTGGTATGTCGAAAAAATGACCCAAGAACCAAGGCTATAGTATGGCAAAAACGTCCAAAAATGACATGTCCCAAAAACAGCTTAAACCAGTTAAGAAGAATTTTAAAGAGCGTGCCAAGACACGCCATAGCATAGAAAGTTGCAAAAAACAGACAAAAACACCATAATTTGGTATGTCGAAAAAAAGACCCAAGAAGGAAGGCTATAGTATAGCAAAAACGTCCACAAATGGCATGTCCCAAAAACAGCTTAAAATAGTTTAAAACCACATTAAAGAGCGTGCCGAGACACACCATAGCATAGAAAGTTGCAAAATTGATTAAAAACAACATAATTTGGCATGTCAAAAAAATGACCCAAGAAGCAAGGCTATAGTATGGCAAAAACGTCCAAAAATGGCATGTCTCAAAAACAGCTTAAAATAGTTGGAAATCACATTAAAGAGCGTGCCGAGACACGCCATAGCATAGAAAATTGCAAAAACGGACAAAAACACCATAATTTGGTATGTCGAAAAAATGACCAAAGAAGCACGGCTATAGTACGGCAAAAACGTCCAAAAATGGCATGTCCCAAAAACAGCTTAAAATAGTTTAAAACCACTTTAAAGAGCGTGCCAAGACACACCATAGCATAGAATGTTGCAAAAACAGACAAAAACACCATAATTTGGTATGTCGAAAATATGACCCAAGAAGCAAGGCTATAGTATGGCAAAAACGTCCAAAAATGACATGTCCCAAAAACAGCTTAAAACAGTTTAGAATAGCATTAAATAGCATGCCGAGACACGCCATTGCATAGAAAGTTGCAAAAACGGACAAAAACACCATAATTTGGTATGTCGAAAAAATGACCCAAGAACCAAGGCTATAGTATGGCAAAAACGTCCAAAAATGACATGTCCCAAAAACAGCTTAAACCAGTTAAGAAGAATTTTAAAGAGCGTGCCAAGACACGCCATAGCATAGAAAGTTGCAAAAAACAGACAAAAACACCATAATTTGGTATGTCGAAAAAAAGACCCAAGAAGGAAGGCTATAGTATAGCAAAAACGTCCACAAATGGCATGTCCCAAAAACAGCTTAAAATAGTTTAAAACCACATTAAAGAGCGCGCCGAGACACACCATAGCATAGAAAGTTGCAAAAACGATTAAAAACAACATAATTTGGCATGTCAAAAAAATGACCCAAGAAGCAAGGCTATAGTATGGCAAAAACATCCAAAAATGGCATGTCTCAAAAACAGCTTAAAATAGTTGGAAATCACATTAAAGTGCGTGCCGAGACACGCCATAGCATAGAAAGTTGCAAAAACGGACAAAAACACCATAATTTGGTATGTAGAAAAAATGACCCAAGAAGGAAGGCTATAGTATGGCAAAAACGTCCAAAAATGACATGTCCCAAAAACACCTTAAAACAGTCAAGAACAGCATTAAAGAGCGTGCCGAGACACACCATAGCATAGAAAGTTGCAAAAACGGACAAAAACACCATAATGTGGTATGTCGAAAAAATGACCCAAGAACCAAGACTATAGTATGGCAAAAACGTCAACAACTGACATGTCCCAAAAACAGCTTAAACCAGTTAAGAACAATTTTAAAGAGCGTGCCAAGACACGCCATAGCATAGAAAGTTGCAAAAACGGACAAAAGCACCATAATTTGGAATGTCAAAAAAATGACCAAAGAAGCAAGGCTATAGTATGGCAAAAACGTCCAAAAATGGCATGTCTTAAAAACAGCTTAAAATAGTTGGAAATCACATTAAAGAGCGTGCCGAGACACACCATAGCATAGAAAGTTGCAACAACAGACAAAAACACCATAATTTGGTATGTGGAAAAAAAGACCCAAGAAGGAAGGCTATAGTATAGCAAAAACGTCCACAAATGGCATGTCCCAAAAACAGCTTAAAATAGTTTAAAACCACATTAAAGAGCGTGCCGAGACACACCATAGCATAGAAAGTTGCAAAAACGATTAAAAACAACATAATTTGGCATGTCAAAAAAATGACCAAAGAACCAAGGCTATAGTATGGCAAAAACATCCAAAAATGGCATGTCTCAAAAACAGCTTAAAATACTTGGAAATCACATTAAAGTGCATGCCGAGACACGCCAAAGTATAGAAAGTTGCAAAAACGGACAAAAACACCATAATTTAGTATGTCGAAAAAATGACCAAAGAAGCAAGGCTATAGTATGGCAAAAACGTCCAAAAATGGCATGTCCCAAAAACAGCTTAAAATAGTTTAAAACCACATTAAAGAGCGTGCCGAGACACACCATAGCATAGAATGTTGCAAAAACGGACAAAAACACCATAATTTGGTATGTCGAAAATATCACCCAAGAAGCAAGGCTGTAGTATGGCATAACGTCAAAAAATGGCATGTCCCAAAAACAGCTTAAAATAGTTTAAAACCACATTAAAGAGCGTGCCGAGACACACCATAGCATAGAAAGTTGCAAAAACGATTAAAAATAACATAATTTGGCATGTCAAAAAAATGACCCAAGAAGCAAGGCTATAGTATGGCAAAAACGTCCAAAAATGGCATGTCTTAAAAACAGCTTAAAATAATTTAAAACCACATTAAAGAGCGTGCCGAGACACACCATAGCATAGAAAGTTGCAAAAACGGACAAAAACACCATAATTTGGTATGTCGAAAAAATGACCCAAGAACCAAGGCTATAGTATGGCAAAAACGGCCAAAAATGGCATGTCCCAAAAACAGCTTAAAATAATTTAAAACCACATTAAAGAGCGTGCCGAGACACACCATAGCATAGAAAGTCTCAAAAACGGACAAAAACACCATAATTTGGAATGTCGAAAAAATGACCCAAGAAGCAAGGCTATAGTATGGCAAAAACGTTCAAAAATGGCATGTCCCAAAAACAGCTTAAAATAGTTTAAAACCACATTAAAGAGCGTGCCGAGACACACCATAGCATAGAAAGTTGAAAAAACGATTAAAAACAACATAATTTGGCATGTCAAAAAAATGACCCAAGAAGCAAGGCTATAGTATGGCAAAAACGTCCAAAAATGACATGTCCCAAAAACAGCTTAAACCAGTTAAGAACAATTTTAAAGAGTGTGCCAAGACACGCCATAGCATAGAAAGTTGCAAAAACGGACAAAAACACCATAATTTGGAATGTCGAAAAAATGACCCAAGAACCAAGGCTATAGTATGGCAAAAACGTCAACAACTGACATGTCCCAAAAACAGCTTAAACCAGTTAAGAACAATTTTAAAGAGCGTGCCAAGACACGCCATAGCATAGAAAGTTGCAGAAACGGACAAAAACACCATAATGTGGTATGTCGAAAAAATGACCCAAGAACCAAGGCTATAGTATGGCAAAAACGTCCAAAAATGACGTGTACCAAAAACATCTGAAAACAGTTTAGAATAGCATTAAAGAGCGTGCCAAGACACGCCATAGCATAGAAAGTTGCAAAAACGGACATAAACACCATAATTTGGAATGTCGAAAAAATGACCAAAGAAGCAAGGCTATAGTATGGCAAAAACGTCCAAAAATGACATGTCCCAAAAACAGCTTAAACCAGTCAAGAAGAATTTTAAAGAGCGTGCCGAGACACACCATAGCATAGAAAGTTGCAAAAACGATTAAAAACAACATAATTTGGCATGTCGAAAAAATGACCCAAGAAGCAAGGCTATAGTATGGCAAAAACGTCCAAAAATGGCATGTCCCAAAAACAGCTTAAAATAGTTTCAAATCACATTAAAGAGCATGCCGAGAGACGCCAGAGCACAGAAAATTGCAAAAACGGACAAAAACACCATAATTTGGAATGTCGAAAAAATGACCCAAGAACCAAGGCTATAGTATGGCAAAAACGTCCAAAAATGACATGTCCTAAAAACAGCTTAAACCATTTAAGAACAATTTTAAAGAGCGTACCAAGGCACGCCATAGCATAGAAAGTTGCAAAAACGGACAAAAACACCATAATCTGGAATGTCGAAAAAATGACCCAAGAAGCAAGGCTATAGTATGGCAAAAATGTTCAAAAATGGCATGTCTCAAAAACAGCTTAAAATACTTTAAAACCACATTAAAGAGCGTGCCGAGACACACCATAGCATAGAAAGTTGCAAAAACGATTAAAAACAACATAATTTGGCATGTCAAAAAAATGACCCAAGAAGCAAGGCTATAGTATGGCAAAAACGTCCAAAAATGGCATGTCCCAAAAACAGCTTAAAATACTTTAAAACCACATTAAAGAGCGTGCCGAGACACACCATAGCATAGAAAGTTGCAAAAACGATTAAAAACACCATAATTTGGCATGTCAAAAAAATGACCCAAGAAGCAAGGCTATAGTATGGCAAAAACGTCAACAACTGACATGTCCCAAAAACAGCTTAAAATAGTTTAAAACCACATTGAAGAGCGTGCCGAGACACACCATAGCATAGAAAGTTGCAAAAACGATTAAAAACAACATAATTTGGCATGTCAAAAAAATGACCCAAGAAGCAAGGCTATAGTATGGCAAAAACGTCCAAAAATGGCATGTCCCAAAAACAGCTTAAACCAGTTAAGAACAATTTTAAAGAGTGTGCCAAGACACGCCATAGCATAGAAAGTTGCAAAAACGGACAAAAACACCATAATTTGGAATGTCGAAAAAATGACCAAAGAAGCAAGGCTATAGTATGGCAAAAACGTTCAAAAATGGCATGTCTCAAAAACAGCTTAAAATAGTTGGAAATCACATTTAAGAGCGTGCCAAGACACGCCATAGCATAGAAAGTTGCAATAACAGACAAAAACACCATAATTTGGAATGTCGAAAATATGACCCAAGAAGCAAGGCTATAGTATGGCAAAACGTCAAAAAATGGCTTGTCCCAAAAACAGCTTAAAATACTTTAAAACCACATTAAAGAGCGTGCCGAGACACACCATAGCATAGAAAGTTGCAAAAACGATTAAAAACACCATAATTTGGCATGTCAAAAAAATGACCCAAGAAGCAAGGCTATAGTATGGCAAAAACGTCCAAAAATGGCATGTCCCAAAAACAGCTTAAAATAGTTTAAAACCACATTAAAGAGCGTGCCGAGACACACTATAGCATAGAATGTTGCAAAAACAGACAAAAACACCATAATTTGGTATGTCGAACAAATGACCCAAGAACCAAAGCTATAGTATGGCAAAAACATCCAAAAATGACATGTCCCAGAAACAGCTTAAACCATTTAAGAACAATTTTAAAGAGCGTGCCAAGGCACGCCACAGTATAGAAAGTTGCAAAAACGGACAAAAACACCATAATTTGGAATGTCGAAAAGATGACCCAAGAAGGAAGGCTATAGTATAGCAAAAACGTCCAAAAATGGCATGTCCCAAAAACAGCTTAAAATAATTTAAAACCACATTAAAGAGCATGCCGAGACACACCATAGCATAGAAAGTTGCAAAAACGGACAAAAACACCATAATTTGGAATGTCGAAAAAATGACCCAAGAACCAAGGCTATAGTATGGCAAAAACGTCCAAAAATGGCATGTCTCAAAAACAGCTTAAAATAGTTTGAAACCACATTAAAGAGCGTGCCGAGACACGCCATAGCATAGAAAGTTGCAAAAACGGACAAAAACACCATAATTTGGTATGTCGAAAAAATGACCCAAGAACCAAGGCTATAGTATGGCAAAAACGTCCAAAAATGGCATGTCTCAAAAACAGCTTAAAATAGTTTGAAATCACATTAAAGAGCGTACCGAGACACGCCATAGCACAGAAAGTTGCAAAAATGGACAAAAACACCATAATTTGGTATGTCGAAAAAATGACCCAAGAACCAAGGCTATAGTATGGCAAAAACGGCCAAAAATGGCATGTCCCAAAAACAGCTTAAAATACTTTAAAACCATATTAAAGAGCGTGCCGAGACACACCATAGCATAGAAAGTTGCAAAAACGGACAAAAACACCATAATTTGGTATGTCGAAAAAATGACCAAAGAAGCAAGGCTATAGTATGGCAAAAACGTTCAAAAATGGCATGTCTCAAAAACAGCTTAAAATAGTTGGAAATCACATTAAAGAGCGTGCCGAGACACACCATAGCATAGAAAGTTGCAAAAACGATTAAAAACACCATAATTTGGCATGTCAAAAAAATGACCCAAGAAGCAAGGCTATAGTATGGCAAACACGTCCAAAAATGGCATGTCCCAAAAACAGCTTAAAATACTTTAAAACCACATTAAAGAGCGTGCCGAGACACACCATAGCATAGAAAGTTGCAAAAACGATTAAAAACAACATAATTTGGCATGTCAAAAAAATGACCCAAGAAGCAAGGCTATAGTATGGCAAAAACGTCCAAAAATGGCATGTCCCAAAAACAGCTTAAAATACTTTAAAACCACATTAAAGAGCGTGCCGAGACACACCATAGCATAGAAAGTTGCAAAAACGATTAAAAACAACATAATTTGGCATGTCAAAAAAATGACCCAAGAAGCAAGGCTATAGTATGGCAAAAACGGCCAAAAATGGCATGTCTCAAAAACAGCTTAAAATAGTTTAAAACCACATTAAAGAGCGTGCCGAGACACACCATAGCATAGAATGTTGCAAAAACAGACAAAAACACCATAATTTGGTATGTCGAAAAAATGACCCAAGAACCAAGGCTATAGTATGGCAAAAACGGCCAAAAATGGCATGTCCCAAAAACAGCTTAAAATACTTTAAAACCACATTAAAGAGCGTGCCGAGACACACCATAGCTTAGAAAGTTGCAAAAACGGACAAAAACACCATAATTTGGTATGTCGAAAAAATGACCAAAGAAGCAAGGCTATAGTATGGCAAAAACGTCCAAAAATGGCATGTCTCAAAAACAGCTTAAAATAGTTTGAAATCACATTAAAGAGCATGCCGAGAGACGCCATAGCACAGAAAATTGCAAAAACGGACAAAAACACCATAATTTGGTATGTCGAAAAAATGACCCAAGAACCAAGGCTATAGTATGGCAAAAACGTCCAAAAATGGCATGTCCCAAAAACAGCTTAAAATACTTTAAAACCACATTAAAGAGCGTGCCGAGACACACCATAGCATAGAAAGTTGCAAAAACGGACAAAAACACCATAATTTGGTATGTCGAAAAAATGACCAAAGAAGCAAGGCTATAGTATGGCAAAAACGTCCAAAAATGGCATGTCTCAAAAACAGCTTAAAATAGTTTGAAATCACATTAAAGAGCATGCCGAGAGACGCCATAGCACAGAAAATTGCAAAAACGGACAAAAACACCATAATTTGGTATGTCGAAAAAATGACCCAAGAACCAAGGCTATAGTATGGCAAAAACGTTCAAAAATGGCATGTCCCAAAAACAGCTTAAAATAGTTTAAAACCACATTAAAGAGCGTGCAGAGACACACCATAGCATAGAAAGTTGCAAAAACGGACAAAAACACCATAATTTGGAATGTCGAAAAAATGGCCAAAGAAGCAAGGCTATAGTATGGCAAAAACGTTCAAAAATGGTATGTCCCAAAAACAGCTTAAAATAGTTTAAAACCACATTAAAGAGCATGCCGAGACACACCATAGCATAGAAAGTTGCAAAAACGATTAAAAACAACATAATTTGGCATGTCAAAAAAATGACCCAAGAAGCAAGGCTATAGTATGGCAAAAACGTCCAAAAATGACATGTCCCAAAAACAGCTTAAACCAGTTAAGAACAATTTTAAAGAGTGTGCCAAGACACGCCATAGCATAGAAAGTTGCATAAACGGACAAAAACACCATAATTTGGAATGTCGAAAAAATGACACAAGAAGGAAGGCTATAGTATAGCAAAAACGGCCAAAAATGGCATGTCCCAAAAACAGCTTAAAATAATTTAAAACCACATTAAAGAGCATGCCGAGACACACCATAGCATAGAAAGTTGCAAAAACGGACAAAAACACCATAATTTGGAATGTCGAAAAAATGACCCAAGAACCAAGGCTATAGTATGGCAAAAACGTCCAAAAATGGCATGTCTCAAAAACAGCTTAAAATAGTTTGAAACCACATTAAAGAGCGTGCCGAGACACGCCATAGCATAGAAAGTTGCAAAAACGGACAAAAACACCATAATTTGGTATGTCGAAAAAATGACCCAAGAACCAAGGCTATAGTATGGCAAAAACGTCCAAAAATGGCATGTCTCAAAAACAGCTTAAAATAGTTTGAAATCACATTAAAGAGCGTACCGAGACACGCCATAGCACAGAAAGTTGCAAAAATGGACAAAAACACCATAATTTGGTATGTCGAAAAAATGACCCAAGAACCAAGGCTATAGTATGGCAAAAACGGCCAAAAATTGTATTTCCCAAAAACAGCTTAAAATACTTTAAAACCATATTAAAGAGCGTGCCGAGACACACCATAGCATAGAAAGTTGCAAAAACGGACAAAAACACCATAATTTGGTATGTCGAAAAAATGACCAAAGAAGCAAGGCTATAGTATGGCAAAAACGTTCAAAAATGGCATGTCTCAAAAACAGCTTAAAATAGTTGGAAATCACATTAAAGAGCGTGCCGAGACACACCATAGCATAGAAAGTTGCAAAAACGGACAAAAACACCATAATTTGGCATGTCAAAAAAATGACCAAACAAGCAAGGCTATAGCATGGCAAAAACGTCCAAAAATGGCATGTCTCAAAAACAGCTTATAATAGTTTGAAATCACATTAAAGAGCGTACCGAGACACGCCATAGCACAGAAAGTTGCAAAAATGGACAAAAACACCATAATTTGGTATGTCGAAAAAATGACCCAAGAACCAAGGCTATAGTATGGCAAAAACGGCCAAAAATGGCATGTCCCAAAAACAGCTTAAAATACTTTAAAACCACATTAAAGAGCGTGCCGAGACACACCATAGCATAGAAAGTTGCAAAAACGGACAAAAACACCATAATTTGGAATGTCGAAAAAATGACCCAAGAACCAAGGCTATAGTATGGCAAAAACGTCCAAAAATGGCATGTCTCAAAAACAGCTTAAAATAGTTTGAAACCACATTAAAGAGCGTGCCGAGACACGCCATAGCATAGAAAGTTGCAAAAACGGACAAAAACACCATAATTTGGAATGTCGAAAAAATGACCCAAGAACCAAGGCTATAGTATGGCAAAAACGTCCAAAAATGGCATGTCTCAAAAACAGCTTAAAATAGTTTGAAATCACATTAAAGAGCGTGCCGAGACACGCCATAGCATAGAAAGTTGCAAAAATGGACAAAAACACCATAATTTGGTATGTCAAAAAATGACCCAAGAACCAAGGCTATAGTATGGCAAAACGTTCAAAAATGGCATGTCTCAAAAACAGCTTAAAATAGTTTAAAACCACATTAAAGAGCATGCCGAGACACACCATAGCATAGAAAGTTGCAAAAACGATTAAAAACAACATAATTTGGTATGTCAAAAATATGACCCAAGAAGCAAGGCTATAGTATGGCAAAAACGTCCAAAAATGACATGTCCCAAAAACAGCTTAAACCAGTTAAGAACAATTTTAAAGAGTGTGCCAAGACACGCCATAGCATAGAAAGTTGCAAAAATGGACAAAAACACTATAATTTGGCATGTCGAAAAAATGACCCAAGAAGCAAGGCTATAGTATGGCAAAAACGTTCAAAAATGGCATGTCTCAAAAACAGCTTAAAATAGGTGGAAATCACATTAAAGAGCGTGCCAAGACACGCCATAGCATAGAACGTTGCAACAACAGACAAAAACAACATAATTTGGCATGTCAAAAAAATGACCCAAGAACCAAGGCTATAGTATGGCAAAAACGTCCAAAAATGGTATGTCTCAAAAACAGCTTAAAATAGTTGGAAATCACATTAAAGAGCGTGCCGACACGCCATAGCATAGAAAGTTGCAAAATGGACAAAACACCATGAAATGGGGTGTCAAAAAAATGACCCAAGAAGCAAGGCTATAGTATGGCAAAAACGTCCAAAAATGGCATGTCCCAAAAAATGCTTGAAATTGTTGGAAATCACATTAATGAGCGTGCCGAGACACGCCATAGCATAGAAAATTGCAAAAACGGACAAAAACACCATAATTTGGTATGTCGAAAAAATGACCCAAGAACCAAGGCTATAGTATGGCAAAAACGTTCAAAAATGGTATGTCCCAAAAACAGCTTAAAATAGTTTAAAACCACATTAAAGAGCGTGCCGAGACACACCATAGCATAGAAAGTTGCAAAAACGATTAAAAACAACATAATTTGGCATGTCAAAAAAATGACCCAAGAAGCAAGGCTATAGTATGGCAAAAACGTCCAAAAATGACATGTCCCAAAAACAGCTTAAACCAGTTAAGAACAATTTTAAAGAGTGTGCCAAGACACGCCATAGCATAGAAAGTTGCAAAAACGGACAAAAACACCATAATTTGGAATGTCGAAAAAATGACCAAAGAAGCAAGGCTATAGTATGGCAAAAACGTTCAAAAATGGCATGTCTCAAAAACAGCTTAAAATAGTTGGAAATCACATTAAAGAGCGTGCCGAGACACACCATAGCATAGAAAGTTGCAAAAACGATTAAAAACAACATAATTTGGCATGTCAAAAAAATGACCCAAGAAGCAAGGCTATAGTATGGCAAAAACGTCCAAAAATGGCATGTCCCAAAAACAGCTTAAAATAGTTTAAAACCACATTAAAGAGCGTGCCGAGACACACCATAGCATAGAATGTTGCAAAAACAGACAAAAACACTATAATTTGGAATGTCGAAAAAATGACCCAAGAAGCAAGGCTATAGTATGGCAAAAACGTCAAAAAATGGCATGTCCCAAAACCAGCTTAAAATAGTTTAAAACCACATTAAAGAGCGTGCCGAGACACACCATAGCATAGAATGTTGCAAAAACAGACAAAAACACCATAATTTGGTATGTCGAAAAAATGACCCAAGAAGCAAGGCTATAGTATGGCAAAAACGTCCAAAAATGGCATGTCCCAAAAACAGCTTAAAATACTTTAAAACCACATTAAAGAGCGTGCCGAGACACACCATAGCATAGAAAGTTGCAAAAACGGACAAAAACACCATAATTTGGAATGTCGAAAAAATGACCCAAGAACCAAGGCTATAGTATGGCAAAAACGTCCAAAAATGGCATGTCTCAAAAACAGCTTAAAATAGTTTGAAACCACATTAAAGAGCGTGCCGAGACACGCCATAGCATAGAAAGTTGCAAAAACGGACAAAAACACCATAATTTGGAATGTCGAAAAAATGACCCAAGAACCAAGGCTATAGTATGGCAAAAACGTCCAAAAATGGCATGTCTCAAAAACAGCTTAAAATAGTTTGAAATCACATTAAAGAGCGTACCGAGACACGCCATAGCACAGAAAGTTGCAAAAATGGACAAAAACACCATAATTTGGTATGTCGAAAAAATGACCCAAGAACCAAGGCTATAGTATGGCAAAAACGGCCAAAAATGGCATGTCCCAAAAACAGCTTAAAATACTTTAAAACCACATTAAAGAGCGTGCCGAGACACACCATAGCATAGAAAGTTGCAAAAACGGACAAAAACACCATAATTTGGTATGTCGAAAAAATGACCAAAGAAGCAAGGCTATAGTATGGCAAAAACGTTCAAAAATGGCATGTCTCAAAAACAGCTTAAAATAGTTGGAAATCACATTAAAGAGCGTGCCAAGACACGCCATAGCATAGAACGTTGCAACAACAGACAAAAACACCATAATTTGGAATGTCGAAAATATGACCCAAGAAGCAAGGCTATAGTATGGCAAAACGTCAAAAAATGGCATGTCCCAAAAACAGCTTAAAATACTTTAAAACCACATTAAAGAGCATGCCGAGACACACCATAGCATAGAAAGTTGCAAAAACGGACAAAAACACCATAATTTGGAATGTCGAAAAAATGACCCAAGAACCAAGGCTATAGTATGGCAAAAACGTCCAAAAATGGCATGTCTCAAAAACAGCTTAAAATAGTTTGAAATCACATTAAAGAGCGTACCGAGACACGCCATAGCACAGAAAGTTGCAAAAATGGACAAAAACACCATAATTTGGTATGTCGAAAAAATGACCCAAGAACCAAGGCTATAGTATGGCAAAAACGTTCAAAAATGGTATGTCCCAAAAACAGCTTAAAATAGTTTAAAACCACATTAAAGAGCGTGCCGAGACACACCATAGCATAGAAAGTTGCAAAAACGATTAAAAACAACATAATTTGGCATGTCAAAAAAATGACCCAAGAAGCAAGGCTATAGTATGGCAAAAACGTCCAAAAATGACATGTCCCAAAAACAGCTTAAACCAGTTAAGAACAATTTTAAAGAGTGTGCCAAGACACGCCATAGCATAGAAAGTTGCAAAAATGGACAAAAACACTATAATTTGGCATGTCGAAAAAATGACCCAAGAACCAAGGCTATAGTATGGCAAAAACGTTCAAAAATGGCATGTCTCAAAAACAGCTTAAAATAGGTGGAAATCACATTAAAGAGCGTGCCAAGACACGCCATAGCATAGAACGTTGCAACAACAGACAAAAACAACATAATTTGGCATGTCAAAAAAATGACCCAAGAACCAAGGCTATAGTATGGCAAAAACGTCCAAAAATGGTATGTCTCAAAAACAGCTTAAAATAGTTGGAAATCACATTAAAGAGCGTGCCGACACACGCCATAGCATAGAAAGTTGCAAAAACGGACAAAAACACCATGAAATGGGGTGTCAAAAAAATGACCCAAGAAGCAAGGCTATAGTATGGCAAAAACGTCCAAAAATGGCATGTCCCAAAAAATGCTTGAAATTGTTGGAAATCACATTAAAGAGCGTGCCGAGACACGCCATAGCATAGAAAATTGCAAAAACGGACAAAAACACCATAATTTGGAATGTCGAAAAAATGACCCAAGAACCAAGGCTATAGTATGGCAAAAACGTTCAAAAATGGTATGTCCCAAAAACAGCTTAAAATAGTTTAAAACCACATTAAAGAGCGTGCCGAGACACACCATAGCATAGAAAGTTGCAAAAACGATTAAAAACAACATAATTTGGCATGTCGAAAAAATGACCCAAGAAGCAAGGCTATAGTATGGCAAAAACGTCCAAAAATGACATGTCCCAAAAACAGCTTAAACCAGTTAAGAACAATTTTAAAGAGCGTGCCAAGACACGCCATAGCATAGAAAGTTGCAAAAACGGACAAAAACACCATAATTTGGAATGTCGAAAAAATGACCAAAGAAGCAAGGCTATAGTATGGCAAAAACGTTCAAAAATGGCATGTCTCAAAAACAGCTTAAAATAGTTGGAAATCACATTAAAGAGCGTGCCGAGACACACCATAGCATAGAAAGTTGCAAAAACGATTAAAAACAACATAATTTGGCATGTCAAAAAAATGACCCAAGAAGCAAGGCTATAGTATGGCAAAAACGTCCAAAAATGGCATGTCTCAAAAACAGCTTAAAATAGTTTGAAACCACATTAAAGAGCGTGCCGAGACACGCCATAGCATAGAAAGTTGCAAAAACGGACAAAAACACCATAATTTGGAATGTCGAAAAAATGACCCAAGAACCAAGGCTATAGTATGGCAAAAACGTCCAAAAATGGCATGTCTCAAAAACAGCTTAAAATAGTTTGAAATCACATTAAAGAGCGTACCGAGACACGCCATAGCACAGAAAGTTGCAAAAATGGACAAAAACACCATAATTTGGTATGTCGAAAAAATGACCCAAGAACCAAGGCTATAGTATGGCAAAAACGTTCAAAAATGGTATGTCCCAAAAACAGCTTAAAATAGTTTAAAACCACATTAAAGAGCGTGCCGAGACACACCATAGCATAGAAAGTTGCAAAAACGATTAAAAACAACATAATTTGGCATGTCGAAAAAATGACCCAAGAAGCAAGGCTATAGTATGGCAAAAACGTCCAAAAATGAAATGTCCCAAAAACAGCTTAAACCAGTTAAGAACAATTTTAAAGAGTGTGCCAAGACACGCCATAGCATAGAAAGTTGCAAAAATGGACAAAAACACCATAATTTGGAATGTCGAAAAAATGACCAAAGAAGCAAGGCTATAGTATGGCAAAAACGTTCAAAAATGGCATGTCTCAAAAACAGCTTAAAATAGTTGGAAATCACATTAAAGAGCGTGCCGAGACACACCATAGCATAGAAAGTTGCAAAAACGATTAAAAACAACATAATTTGGCATGTCAAAAAAATGACCCAAGAAGCAAGGCTATAGTATGGCAAAAACGTCCAAAAATGGCATGTCCCAAAAAATGCTTGAAATTGTTGGAAATCACATTAAAGAGCTTGCCGAGACACGCCATAGCATAGAAAGTTGCAAAAACGGACAAAAACACCATGAAATGGGGTGTCAAAAAAATGACCCAAGAAGCAAGGCTATAGTATGGCAAAAACGTCCAAAAATGGCATGTCCCAAAAAATGCTTGAAATTGTTGGAAATCACATGAAAGAGCTTGCCGAGACCCGCTATACCATAGAAAGTTGCAAAAACGGTCAAAAACACCATGATTTGGTATGTTGAAAAAATGACCCAAGAAGGAAGGCTATAGTATGGCAAAAACGTCAAAAAATGACATGTCCCAAAAACACCTTAAAACAGTCAAGAACAGCATTAAAGAGCGTGCCGAGACACGCCATAGCATAGAAAGTTGCAAAAACGGACAAAAACACCATAATTTGGAATGTCGAAAAAATGACCAAAGAAGCAAGGCTATAGTATGGCAAAAACGTTCAAAAATGGCATGTCTCAAAAACAGCTTAAAATAGGTGGAAATCACATTAAAGAGCGTGCCAAGACACGCCATAGCATAGAACGTTGCAACAACAGACAAAAACAACATAATTTGGCATGTCAAAAAAATGACCCAAGAACCAAGGCTATAGTATGGCAAAAACGTCCAAAAATGGTATGTCTCAAAAACAGCTTAAAATAGTTGGAAATCACATTAAAGAGCGTGCCGAGACACGCCATAGCATAGAAAGTTGCAAAAACGGACAAAAACACCATAATTTGGAATGTCGAAAAAATGACCCAAGAACCAAGGCTATAGTATGGCAAAAACGTCCAAAAATGACATGTCCCAAAAACAGCTTAAAATAGTTGGAAATCACATTAAAGAGCGTGCCGTCACACGCCATAGCATAGAAAGTTGCAAAAACAGACAAAAACACCATGAAATGGGGTGTCAAAAAAATGACCCAAGAAGCAAGGCTATAGTATGGCAAAACGATCCAAAATGGCATGTCCCAAAAACTGCTTGAAATTGTTGGAAATCACATTAAAGAGCGTGCCGAGACACGCCATAGCATAGAAAGTTGCAAAAACGGACAAAAACACCATAATTTGGAATGTCGAAAAAATGACCCAAGAACCAAGGCTATAGTATGGCAAAAACGTCCAAAAATGGCATGTCTCAAAAACAGCTTAAAATAGTTGGAAATCACATTAAAGAGCGTGCCGAGACACGCCATAGCATAGAACGTTGCAAAAACAGACAAAAACACCATAATTTGGTATGTCGAAAAAATGACCCAAGAACCAAGGCTATAGTATGGCAAAAACGTGCAAAAATGGTATGTCCCAAAAACAGCTTAAAATAGTTTAAAACCACATTAAAGAGCGTGCCGAGACACACCATAGCATAGAAAGTTGCAAAAACGATTAAAAACAACATAATTTGGCATGTCGAAAAAATGACCCAAGAACCAAGGCTATAGTATGGCAAAAACGTCCAAAAATGACATGTCCCAAAAACAGCTTAAACCAGTTAAGAACAATTTTAAAGAGTGTGCCAAGACACGCCATAGCATAGAAAGTTGCAAAAACGGACAAAAACACCATAATTTGGAATGTCGAAAAAATGACTAAAGAAGCAAGGCTATAGTATGGCAAAACGTTCAAAATGGCATGTCTCAAAACAGCTTAAAATAGTTGGAAATCACATTAAAGAGCGTGCCGAGACACGCCATAGCATAGAAAGTTGCAAAAACGATTAAAAACAACATAATTTGGCATGTCAAAAAAATGACCAAACAAGCAAGGCTATAGTATGGCAAAACGTCCAAAAATGGCATGTCCAAAAAATGCCTGAAATTGTTGGAAATCACATGAAAGAGCTTGCCGAGACACGCCATAGCATAGAAAGTTGCAAAAACGGACAAAAACACCATGAAATGGGGTGTCAAAAAAATGACCCAAGAAGCAAGGCTATAGTATGGCAAAAACGTCCAAAAATGGCATGTCCCAAAAACAGCTTAAAATAGTTTAAAACCACATTAAAGAGCGTGCCGAGACACACCATAGCATAGAATGTTGCAAAAACAGACAAAAACACCATAATTTGGTATGTCGAAAAAATGACCCAAGAACCAAGGCTATAGTATGGCAAAAACGTTCAAAAATGGCATGTCTCAAAAACAGCTTAAAATAGGTGGAAATCACATTAAAGAGCGTGCCAAGACACGCCATAGCATAGAACGTTGCAACAACAGACAAAAACAACATAATTTGGCATGTCAAAAAAATGACCCAAGAACCAAGGCTATAGTATGGCAAAAACGTCCAAAAATGGTATGTCTCAAAAACAGCTTAAAATAGTTGGAAATCACATTAAAGAGCGTGCCGAGACACGCCATAGCATAGAAAGTTGCAAAAACGGACAAAAACACCATAATTTGGAATGTCGAAAAAATGACCCAAGAACCAAGGCTATAGTATGGCAAAAACGTCCAAAAATGGCATGTCTCAAAAACAGCTTAAAATAGTTTGAAATCACATTAAAGAGCGTACCGAGACACGCCATAGCACAGAAAGTTGCAAAAATGGACAAAAACACCATAATTTGGTATGTCGAAAAAATGACCCAAGAACCAAGGCTATAGTATGGCAAAAACGTTCAAAAATGGTATGTCCCAAAAACAGCTTAAAATAGTTTAAAACCACATTAAAGAGCGTGCCGAGACACACCATAGCATAGAAAGTTGCAAAAACGATTAAAAACACCATAATTTGGAATGTCGAAAAAATGACCCAAGAACCAAGGCTATAGTATGGCAAAAACGTCCAAAAATGACATGTCCCAAAAACAGCTTAAACCAGTTAAGAACAATTTTAAAGAGTGTGCCAAGACACGCCATAGCATAGAAAGTTGCAAAAACGGACAAAAACACCATAATTTGGAATGTCGAAAAAATGACCAAAGAAGCAAGGCTATAGTATGGCAAAAACGTTCAAAAATGGCATGTCTCAAAAACAGCTTAAAATAGTTGGAAATCACATTAAAGAGCGTGCCGAGACACACCATAGCATAGAAAGTTGCAAAAACGATTAAAAACAACATAATTTGGCATGTCAAAAAAATGACCCAAGAAGCAAGGCTATAGTATGGCAAAAACGTCCAAAAATGGCATGTCCCAAAAACAGCTTAAAATAGTTTAAAACCACATTAAAGAGCGTGCCGAGACACACCATAGCATAGAATGTTGCAAAAACAGACAAAAACACCATAATTTGGTATGTCGAAAAAATGACCCAAGAACCAAGGCTATAGTATGGCAAAAACGTTCAAAAATGGCATGTCTCAAAAACAGCTTAAAATAGGTGGAAATCACATTAAAGAGCGTGCCAAGACACGCCATAGCATAGAACGTTGCAACAACAGACAAAAACAACATAATTTGGCATGTCAAAAAAATGACCCAAGAACCAAGGCTATAGTATGGCAAAAACGTCCAAAAATGGTATGTCTCAAAAACAGCTTAAAATAGTTGGAAATCACATTAAAGAGCGTGCCGACACACGCCATAGCATAGAAAGTTGCAAAAACGGACAAAAACACCATGAAATGGGGTGTCAAAAAAATGACCCAAGAAGCAAGGCTATAGTATGGCAAAAACGTCCAAAAATGGCATGTCCCAAAAAATGCTTGAAATTGTTGGAAATCACATTAATGAGCGTGCCGAGACACGCCATAGCATAGAAAATTGCAAAAACGGACAAAAACACCATAATTTGGTATGTCGAAAAAATGACCCAAGAACCAAGGCTATAGTATGGCAAAAACGTCCAAAAATGGCATGTCTCAAAAACAGCTTAAAATAGTTTGAAATCACATTAAAGAGCGTACCGAGACACGCCATAGCACAGAAAGTTGCAAAAATGGACAAAAACACCATAATTTGGTATGTCGAAAAAATGACCCAAGAACCAAGGCTATAGTATGGCAAAAACGTGCAAAAATGGTATGTCCCAAAAACAGCTTAAAATACTTTAAAACCACATTAAAGAGCGTGCCGAGACACACCATAGCATAGAAAGTTGCAAAAACAATCAAAAACAACATAATTTGGCATGTCAAAAAAATGACCAAACAAGCAAGGCTATAGCATGGCAAAAACGTCCAAAAATGACATGTCCCAAAAACAGCTTAAACCAGTTAAGAACAATTTTAAAGAGTGTGCCAAGACACGCCATAGCATAGAAAGTTGCAAAAATGGACAAAAACACCATAATTTGGAATGTCGAAAAAATGACTAAAGAAGCAAGGCTATAGTATGGCAAAAACGTTCAAAAATGGCATGTCTCAAAAACAGCTTAAAATAGTTGGAAATCACATTAAAGAGCGTGCCGAGACACGCCATAGCATAGAAAGTTGCAAAAACGATTAAAAACAACATAATTTGGCATGTCAAAAAAATGACCAAACAAGCAAGGCTATAGCATGGCAAAAACGTCCAAAAATGGCATGTCCCAAAAAATGCCTGAAATTGTTGGAAATCACATGAAAGAGCTTGCCGAGACACGCCATAGCATAGAAAGTTGCAAAAACGGACAAAAACACCATGAAATGGGGTGTCAAAAAAATGACCCAAGATGCAAGGCTATAGTATGGCAAAAACGTCCAAAAATGGCATGTCCCAAAAAATGCTTGAAATTGTTGGAAATCACATGAAAGAGCTTGCCGAGACCCGCTATACCATAGAAAGTTGCAAAAACGGTCAAAAACACCATGATTTGGTATGTTGAAAAAATGACCCAAGAACCAAGGCTACAGTATGGCAAAAACGTCAAAAAATGACATGTCCCAAAAACACCTTAAAACAGTCAAGAACAGCATTAAAGAGCGTGCCGAGACACGCCATAGCATAGAAAGTTGCAAAAACGGACAAAAACACCATAATTTGGAATGTCGAAAAAATGACCAAAGAAGCAAGGCTATAGTATGGCAAAAACGTTCAAAAATGGCATGTCTCAAAAACAGCTTAAAATAGTTGGAAATCACATTAAAGAGCGTGCCGAGACACGCCATAGCATAGAAAGTTGCAAAAACGATTAAAAACAACATAATTTGGCATGTCAAAAAAATGACCAAACAAGCAAGGCTATAGCATGGCAAAAACGTCCAAAAATGGCATGTCCCAAAAAATGCCTGAAATTGTTGGAAATCACATGAAAGAGCTTGCCGAGACACGCCATAGCATAGAAAGTTGCAAAAACGGACAAAAACACCATGAAATGGGGTGTCAAAAAAATGACCCAAGAAGCAAGGCTATAGTATGGCAAAAACGTCCAAAAATGGCATGTCCCAAAAAATGCTTGAAATTGTTGGAAATCACATGAAAGAGCTTGCCGAGACCCGCTATACCATAGAAAGTTGCAAAAACGGTCAAAAACACCATGATTTGGTATGTTGAAAAAATGACCCAAGAAGGAAGGCTATAGTATGGCAAAAACGTCAAAAAATGACATGTCCCAAAAACACCTTAAAACAGTCAAGAACAGTATTAAAGAGCGTGCCGAGACACGCCATAGCATAGAAAGTTGCAAAAACGGACAAAAACACCATAATTTGGAATGTCGAAAAAATGACCAAAGAAGCAAGGCTATAGTATGGCAAAAACGTTCAAAAAGGGCATGTCTCAAAAACAGCTTAAAATAGTTGGAAATCACAGTAAAGAGCGTGCCGAGACACACCATAGCATAGAAAGTTGCAACAACGATTAAAAACAACATAATTTGGTATGTCGAAAAAATGACCAAAGAACCAAGGCTATAGTATGGCAAAAACGTCCAAAAATGACGCATCCCAAAAATATCTGAAAACAGTTTAGAATAGCATTAAATAGCATGCCGAGACACGCCACAGCATAGAAAGTTGCAAAAACGGACAAAAACACCATAATTTGGTATGTCGAAAAATTGACCCAAGAAGCAAGGCTATAGTATGGCAAAAACGTCCAAAAATGACATGTCCCAAAAACAGCTTAAACCAGTTAAGAACAATTTTAAAGAGCGTGCCAAGACAAGCCGGTGACACTGCCTCTGTGTGGAGGGGGCTCAGGCAGATAACCAACTACAAACCCAGAGCCCCACAAGCTGCCAATGACTTGCGTCTGGCCAACAGCCTGAATGAGTTTTACTGTAGATTTGGAAGACAACGGGACAGTCCTGACTCCATCCCCCATCACACCTCTGACCAGCCACAACCCTCCACCTGCACCTCCCCCATCTCAGCAGGAGCTTCACCACAGCTGCCCACCTCAGAAGCCCCCAACCCATCCTCCCCCCCCCCCCCAGTGACACCTTTCTCCATCCAGGAGAAGGATGTCAACAGACTGTTCAAGAGGCAGAACCCCGCAAAGCAAGTGGGCCGGACTTTGTCTCTCCATCCACCCTGAAGCACTGTGCTGATCAGCTGTCTCCAGTGTTCACAGACATTTTCAACACCTCACTGGAGACATGCCACGTATCGGCCTGCTTCAAGGCCTCCACAATCATCCCTGTTCCCAAGAAGCTGAGGACAACAGGTCTCAATGACTACAGACCCGTCGCCTTGACCTCTGTGGTTATGAAGTCACTTGAGCGCCTCATGCTTCCACACATCAAAGACATTGCATCATCTACAGACCTGTTGGCTCTGTAGGCAAACTGTAGGGGGTCCAGGTGTGAGTCAGTAGTTAACCTGGCCTTGCATTTCATTCTCCAGCACCTGGACTCCCCAGGATCCTATGCCAGGATCCTGTTTGTGTTGAAGGCAGAGCTGAAATCCACAATCATCCCAGCTCTCCTGCAGGACAAGCTCTCCCAGCTGAACGTGCCAGACTCCACTTGCAGGTGGATCACAGACTTCCTGTCTGACAGGAGGCAACATGTAAAGCTGGGAAAACACATCTCTGACTCCCGGACTATCAGCACTGGATCCCCTCATGGCTGTGTTCTTTCCCCTCTGCTATTCTCCCTGTACACCAACAGCTGCACCTCCAGTCACCAGTCTGTCAAGCTCCTGAAGTTCGCGGACGACACGACCCTCATCGGGCTCATCGCTGATGGAGATGAGTCCGCCTACAGGAGGGAGACAGACCGTCTGGTGTCCTGGTGTTGAACAATCTGGAGCTCAACGCTCTAAAGACAGTGGAGATGATTGTAGATTTCAGAAGGAGCACAGCCCCACTCACCCCCATCACCCTGAGGGACTCTCCAGTGGTCACGGTGGAGTCCTTCTGCTTCCTGGGCACCATCATCACCCAGGACCTCAAGTGGGAGCTGAACATCAGCTCTCTTACCAAAAAAGCCCAACAGAGGATGTACTTCCTGCGGCAGCTGAGGAAGTTCAACCTGCCAGTGAAGATGATGGTGCACTTCTACACCTCCATCATCGAGTCCATCCTCACCTCCTCCATCGCCATCTGGTACGCTGCAGCTACCGCCAAGGACAAGCGCAGGCTGCAGCGTATCATCCGCTCTGCTGAGAAGGTCATCGGCCGCAGTCTGCCTTCCCTCCAGGACCTGTACGCCTCCAGGACTCTGAGGCGTGCAGGTAAGATTGTGGCCGATCCCTCCCACCCTGGACACAAACTCTTTCAATCACTCCCCTCTGGCAGGAGGCTTCGGTCCATCAAGACCAGAACTTCACGCCACAAGAACAGTTTCTTCCCGTCTGCCACCGGCCTCATAAACAAGGCCCAGGTCCCCCACTGACGCACTCTCCTCATAGACTGTACGTTACATTAACGTGTTCATTAATGCACATCACCGGCTCTGCTGCTGGTCATGCGGCACATCCACACCATAAAGCTGCACTCAAACCTGTATAAATGTGAATTTCAATGTAAATATCAATATATATCTTGCACTCCAACCATTCTTGTATATAACTTTAATTCCATGGTTCTGTTTCTTGCACTGTTACACTGTTACTTGTGTTACTTGTTTTGTTTTGCAATGCTAGACCCGTACTTTTTATATTTTATATTTTATATTTTATATTTTATATTTTATATTTTATATTTTATATTTTATATTTGTATCTTCTATTTTATCTGTTTTTTGTTTTTTTTCTATATTTATGTTGCACCAACCCACCAGAACAAATTCCTCGTATTGTGTGAACTATACCTGGCAATAAATCTTTTTCTGATTCTGATTTTGATTCTGATTCATAGCATAGAAAGTTGCAAAAACGGACAAAAACACCATAATTTGGTATGTCGAAAAAATGACCCTAGAAGCAAGGCTATAGTATGGCAAAAACGTCCAGAAATGGCATGTCTCAAAAACATCTTAAAATACTTGGAAATCACATTAAAGAGCGTGCCGAGACACGCCATAGCATAGAAAATTGCAAAAATGGACAAAAACACCATAATTTGGCATGTCGAAAAAATGACCCAAGAAGCAAGGCTATAGTATGGCAAAAATGTCCAAAAATGACGCGTCCCAAAAACATCTGAAAACAGTTTAGAATAGCATTAAATAGCATGCCGAGACACGCCATAGCATAGAAAGTTGCAAAAACGGACAAAAGCACCATAATTTGGAATGTCAAAAAAATGACCAAAAAAGCAAGGCTATAGTATGGCAAAAACGTCCAAAAATGACGTGTACCAAAAACATCTGAAAACAGTTTAGAATAGCATTAAATAACATGCCGAGACACGCCATTGCATAGAAAGTTGCAAAAAAGGCCAAAAACACCATAATTTGGTATGTCGAAAAAATGACCCAAGAACCAAGACTATAGTATGGCAAAACATCAAAAAAATGACATGTCCCAAAAACAGCTTAAACCAGTTAAGAACAATTTTAAAGAGCGTGCCAAGACACACCATAGCATAGAAAGTTGCAAAAACAGACAAAAACACCATAATTTTGTATGTCGAAAATATGACCCAAGAAGCAAGACTATAGTATGGCAAAAACGTCAAAAAAATGGCATGTCTCAAAAAACAGCTTAAAATAGTTTGAAACCACATTAAAGAGCGTGCGAGACACACCATAGCATAGAAAGTTGCAAAATGATTAAAACACCATAATTTGGTATGTCGAAAAAATGACCCAAGAACCAAGGCTATAGTATGGCAAAAACGTCCAAAAATGGCATGTCCCAAAAACAGCTTAAAATAGTTTGAAACCACATTAAAGAGCGTGCCGAGACACACCATAGCATAGAATGTTGCAAAAACAGACAAAAACACCATAATTTGGTATGTCGAAAATATCACCCAAGAACCAAGGCTATAGTATGGCAAATACGTCCAAAAATGGCATGTCTCAAAAACAGCTTAAAATAGTTAAGATCACATTAAAGAGCATGCCGAGACGCCATAGCATAGAAAATTGCAAAAACAGACAAAAACACCATAATTTGGTATGTCGAAAAAATGACCCAAGAACCAAGGCTATAGTATGGCAAAAACGTTCAAAAATGGCATGTCTCAAAAACAGCTTAAAATAGTTAAGAACACATTTTAAAGAGCGTGTCAAGACACGCCATAGCATAGAAAGTTGCAACAACAGACAAAAACACCATAATTTGGTATGTCAAAATATGACCCAAGAAGCAAGGCTATAGTATGGCAAAAACGTCAATAAACGGCATGTCCCAAAAACAGCTTAAAATAGTTTAAAACCACATTAAAGAGCGTGCCGAGACACACCATAGCATAGAAAGTTGCAAAAACGGACAAAAACACCATAATTTGGAATGTCGAAAAAATGACCAAAGAAGCAAGGCTATAGTATGGCAAAAACGTTCAAAAATGGCATGTCCCAAAAACAGCTTAAAATAGTTTAAAACCACATTAAAGAGCATGCCGAGACACACCATAGCATAGAAAGTTGCAAAAACGGACAAAAACACCATGATTTGGCATGTCAAAAAAATGACCCAAGAACCAAGGCTATAGTATGGCAAAAACGTCCAAAAATGGCATGTCTCAAAAACAGCTTAAAATAGTTTAGAATAGCATTAAATAGCATGCCGAGACACGCCATTGCATAGAAAGTTGCAAAAATGGACAAAAACACCATAATTTGGTATGTCGAAAAAATGACCCAAGAAGCAAGGCTATAGTATGGCAAAACGTCAAAAAATGGCATGTCCCAAAAACAGCTTAAAATACTTTAAAACCACATTAAAGAGCGTTCCGAGACACACCATAGCATAGAAAGTTGCAAAAACGATTAAAAACAACATAATTTGGCATGTCAAAAAAATGACCCAAGAACCAAGGCTATAGTATGGCAAAAACGTCCAAAAATGACATGTCCCAAAAACAGCTTAAACCATTTAAGAACAATTTTAAAGAGCGTGCCAAGGCACGCCATAGCATAGAAAGTTGCAACAACAGACAAAAACACCATAATTTGGAATGTTGAAAAAATGACCCAAGAAGGAAGGCTATAGTATAGCAAAAACGTCCAAAAATGGCATGTCCCAAAAACAGCTTAAAATACTTTAAAACCACATTAAAGAGCGTGCCGAGACACACCATAGCATAGAAAGTTGCAAAAACGATTAAAAACACCATAATTTGGCATGTCAAAAAAATGACCCAAGAAGCAAGGCTATAGTATGGCAAAAACGTCCAAAAATGGCATGTCCCAAAAACAGCTTAAAATACTTTAAAACCACATTAAAGAGCGTGCCGAGACACACCATAGCATAGAAAGTTGCAAAAACTGACAAAAACACCATAATTTGGTATGTCGAAAAAATGACCCAAGAACCAAGGCTATAGTATGGCAAAAACGTCCAAAAATGACATGTCCCAAAAACAGCTTAAACCATTTAAGAACAATTTTAAAGAGCGTGCCAAGGCACGCCATAGCATAGAAAGTTGCAAAAACGGACAAAAACACCATAATTTGGAATGTCGAAAAAATGACCCAAGAAGCAAGACTATAGTATGGCAAAACATCAAAAAAATGGCATGTCTCAAAAACAGCTTAAAATAGTTTAAAACCACATTAAAGAGCGTGCCGAGACACACCATAGCATAGAAAGTTGCAAAAATGATTAAAAACACCATAATTTGGCATGTCAAAAAAATGACCCAAGAACCAAGGCTATAGTATGGCAAAAACGTCCAAAAATGGCATGTCCCAAAAACAGCTTAAAATAGTTTGAAACCACATTAAAGAGCGTGCCGAGACACACCATAGCATAGAAAGTTGCAAAAATGGACAAAAACACCATAATTTGGTATGTCGAAAAAATGACCCAAGAAGCAAGGCTATAGTATGGCAAAAACGTCCAAAAATGGCATGTCTCAAAAACAGCTTAAAATAGTTGGAAATCACATTAAAGAGCGTGCCAAGACACGCCATAGCATAGAACGTTGCAACAACAGACAAAAACACCATAATTTGGTATGTCGAAAATATGACCCAAGAAGCAAGGCTATAGTATGGCAAAAACGTCAAAAAATGGCATGTCCCAAAAACAGCTTAAAATAGTTTAAAACCACATTAAAGAGCGTGCCGAGACACACCATAGCATAGAAAGTTGCAAAAATGATTAAAAACACCATAATTTGGCATGTCAAAAAAATGACCCAAGAACCAAGGCTATAGTATGGCAAAAACGTCCAAAAATGGCATGTCCCAAAAACAGCTTAAAATAGTTTGAAACCACATTAAAGAGCGTGCCGAGACACACCATAGCATAGAAAGTTGCAAAAATGGACAAAAACACCATAATTTGGCATGTCAAAAAAATGACCCAAGAACCAAGGCTATAGTATGGCAAAAACGTCCAAAAATGGTATGTCTCAAAAACAGTTTAAAATAGTTGGAAATCACATCAAAGAGCGTGCCGACACACGCCATAGCATAGAAAGTTGCAAAAACGGACAAAAACACCATGAAATGGGGTGTCAAAAAAATGACCCAAGAAGCAAGGCTATAGTATGGCAAATACGTCCAAAAATGGCATGTCTCAAAAACAGCTTAAAATAGTTTGAAATCACATTAAAGAGCATGCCGAGAGACGCCATAGCACAGAAAATTGCAAAAACGGACAAAAACACCATAATTTGGTATGTCGAAAAAATGACCCAAGAACCAAGGCTATAGTATGGCAAAAACGTCCAAAAATGACATGTCCCAAAAACAGCTTAAACCAGTTAAGAACAATTTTAAAGAGCGTGCCAAGACACGCCATAGCATAGAAAGTTGCAAAAACGGACAAAAACACCATAATTTGGTATGTCGAAAAAATGACCAAAGAAGCAAGGCTATAGTATGGCAAAAACGTTCAAAAATGGCATGTCTCAAAAACAGCTTAAAATAGTTGGAAATCACATTAAAGAGCGTGCCAAGACACGCCATAGCATAGAACGTTGCAACAACAGACAAAAACACCATAATTTGGTATGTCGAAAATATGACCCAAGAAGCAAGGCTATAGTATGGCAAAAACGTCAAAAAACAGCATGTCCCAAAAACAGCTTAAAATAGTTTAAAACCACATTAAAGAGCGTGCCGAGACACACCATAGCATAGAAAGTTGCAAAAACGGACAAAAACACCATAATTTGGAATGTCGAAAAAATGACCCAAGAAGCAAGGCTATAGTATGGCAAAAACGTTCAAAAATGGCATGTCCCAAAAACAGCTTAAAATAGTTTAAAACCACATTAAAGAGCGTGCCGAGACACACCATAGCATAGAAAGTTGCAAAAACGATTAAAAACAACATAATTTGGCATGTCAAAAAAATGACCCAAGAAGCAAGGCTATAGTATGGCAAAAACGTCCAAAAATGGCATGTCTCAAAAACAGCTTAAAATAGTTTAGAATAGCATTAAATAGCATGCCGAGACACGCCATTGCATAGAAAGTTGCAAAAATGGACAAAAACACCATAATTTGGTATGTCAAAAAAATGACCCAAGAAGCAAGGCTATAGTATGGCAAAACGTCAAAAAATGGCATGTCCCAAAAACAGCTTAAAATACTTTAAAACCACATTAAAGAGCGTTCCGAGACACACCATAGCATAGAAAGTTGCAAAAACGATTAAAAACAACATAATTTGGCATGTCAAAAAAATGACCCAAGAACCAAGGCTATAGTATGGCAAAAACGTCCAAAAATGACATGTCCCAAAAACAGCTTAAACCATTTAAGAACAATTTTAAAGAGCGTGCCAAGGCACGCCATAGCATAGAAAGTTGCAACAACAGACAAAAACACCATAATTTGGAATGTTGAAAAAATGACCCAAGAAGGAAGGCTATAGTATAGCAAAAACGTCCAAAAATGGTATGTCCCAAAAACAGCTTAAAATACTTTAAAACCACATTAAAGAGCGTGCCGAGACACACCATAGCATAGAAAGTTGCAAAAACGATTAAAAACACCATAATTTGGCATGTCAAAAAAATGACCCAAGAAGCAAGGCTATAGTATGGCAAAAACGTCCAAAAATGGCATGTCCCAAAAACAGCTTAAAATAGTTTAAAACCACATTAAAGAGCGTGCGAGACACACCATAGCATAGAAAGTTGCAAAACAGACAAAAACACCATAATTTGGTATGTCGAAAAAAATGACCCAAGAACCAAGGCTATAGTATGGCAAAAACGTCCAAAAATGACATGTCCCAAAAACAGCTTAAACCATTTAAGAACAATTTTAAAGAGCGTGCCAAGGCACGCCATAGCATAGAAAGTTGCAAAAACGGACAAAAACACCATAATTTGGAATGTCGAAAAAATGACCCAAGAAGCAAGGCTATAGTATAGCAAAAACGTCCAAAAATGGCATGTCCCAAAAACATCTGAAAACAGTTTAGAATAGCATTAAATAGCATGCCGAGACACGCCATAGCATAGAAAGTTGCAAAAACGGACAAAAACACCATGAAATGGGGTGTCAAAAAAATGACAAAAGAAGCAAGGCTATAGTATGGCAAAAACGTCCAAAAATGACATGTCCCAAAAACAGCTTAAACCAGTTAAGAACAATTTTAAAGAGCGTGCCAAGACACACCATAGCATAGAAAGTTGCAAAAACAGACAAAAACACCATAATTTTGTATGTCGAAAATATGACCCAAGAAGCAAGACTATAGTATGGCAAAACATCAAAAAAATGGCATGTCTCAAAAACAGCTTAAAATAGTTTAAAACCACATTAAAGAGCGTGCCGAGACACACCATAGCATAGAAAGTTGCAAAAATGATTAAAAACACCATAATTTGGCATGTCAAAAAAATGACCCAAGAACCAAGGCTATAGTATGGCAAAAACGTCCAAAAATGGCATGTCCCAAAAACAGCTTAAAATAGTTTGAAACCACATTAAAGAGCGTGCCGAGACACACCATAGCATAGAAAGTTGCAAAAATGGACAAAAACACCATAATTTGGTATGTCGAAAAAATGACCCAAGAACCAAGGCTATAGTATGGCAAATACGTCCAAAAATGGCATGTCTCAAAAACAGCTTAAAATAGTTTGAAATCACATTAAAGAGCATGCCGAGAGACGCCATAGCACAGAAAATTGCAAAAACGGACAAAAACACCATAATTTGGTATGTCGAAAAAATGACCCAAGAACCAAGGCTATAGTATGGCAAAAACGTCCAAAAATGACATGTCCCAAAAACAGCTTAAACCAGTTAAGAACAATTTTAAAGAGCGTGCCAAGACACGCCATAGCATAGAAAGTTGCAAAAACGGACAAAAACACCATAATTTGGAGTGTCGAAAAAATGACCAAAGAAGCAAGGCTATAGTATGGCAAAAACGTTCAAAAATGGCATGTCTCAAAAACAGCTTAAAATAGTTGGAAATCACATTAAAGAGCGTGCCAAGACACGCCATAGCATAGAACGTTGCAACAACAGACAAAAACACCATAATTTGGTATGTCGAAAATATGACCCAAGAAGCAAGGCTATAGTATGGCAAAAACGTCAAAAAACGGCATGTCCCAAAAACAGCTTAAAATAGTTTAAAACCACATTAAAGAGCGTGCCGAGACACACCATAGCATAGAAAGTTGCAAAAACGGACAAAAACACCATAATTTGGAATGTCGAAAAAATGACCAAAGAAGCAAGGCTATAGTATGGCAAAAACGTTCAAAAATGGCATGTCCCAAAAACAGCTTAAAATAGTTTAAAACCACATTAAAGAGCGTGCCGAGACACACCATAGCATAGAAAGTTGCAAAAATGATTAAAAACACCATAATTTGGCATGTCAAAAAAATGACCCAAGAACCAAGGCTATAGTATGGCAAAAACGTCCAAAAATGGCATGTCCCAAAAACAGCTTAAAATAGTTTGAAACCACATTAAAGAGCGTGCCGAGACACACCATAGCATAGAAAGTTGCAAAAATGGACAAAAACACCATAATTTGGTATGTCGAAAAAATGACCCAAGAAGCAAGGCTATAGTATGGCAAAAACGTCCAAAAATGGCATGTCTCAAAAACAGCTTAAAATAGTTGGAAATCACATTAAAGAGCGTGCCAAGACACGCCATAGCATAGAACGTTGCAACAACAGACAAAAACACCATAATTTGGTATGTCGAAAATATGACCCAAGAAGCAAGGCTATAGTATGGCAAAAACGTCAAAAAACAGCATGTCCCAAAAACAGCTTAAAATAGTTTAAAACCACATTAAAGAGCGTGCCGAGACACACCATAGCATAGAAAGTTGCAAAAATGATTAAAAACACCATAATTTGGCATGTCAAAAAAATGACCCAAGAACCAAGGCTATAGTATGGCAAAAACGTCCAAAAATGGCATGTCCCAAAAACAGCTTAAAATAGTTTGAAACCACATTAAAGAGCGTGCCGAGACACACCATAGCATAGAAAGTTGCAAAAATGGACAAAAACACCATAATTTGGCATGTCAAAAAAATGACCCAAGAAGCAAGGCTATAGTATGGCAAATACGTCCAAAAATGGCATGTCTCAAAAACAGCTTAAAATAGTTTGAAATCACATTAAAGAGCATGCCGAGACACACCATAGCACAGAAAATTGCAAAAACGGACAAAAACACCATAATTTGGTATGTCGAAAAAATGACCCAAGAACCAAGGCTATAGTATGGCAAAAACGTCCAAAAATGACATGTCCCAAAAACAGCTTAAACCAGTTAAGAACAATTTTAAAGAGCGTGCCAAGACACGCCATAGCATAGAAAGTTGCAAAAACGGACAAAAACACCATAATTTGGAGTGTCGAAAAAATGACCAAAGAAGCAAGGCTATAGTATGGCAAAAACGTTCAAAAATGGCATGTCTCAAAAACAGCTTAAAATAGTTGGAAATCACATTAAAGAGCGTGCCAAGACACGCCATAGCATAGAACGTTGCAACAACAGACAAAAACACCATAATTTGGTATGTCGAAAATATGACCCAAGAAGCAAGGCTATAGTATGGCAAAAACGTCAAAAAACGGCATGTCCCAAAAACAGCTTAAAATAGTTTAAAACCACATTAAAGAGCGTGCCGAGACACACCATAGCATAGAAAGTTGCAAAAACGGACAAAAACACCATAATTTGGAATGTCGAAAAAATGACCAAAGAAGCAAGGCTATAGTATGGCAAAAACGTTCAAAAATGGCATGTCCCAAAAACAGCTTAAAATAGTTTAAAACCACATTAAAGAGCGTGCCGAGACACACCATAGCATAGAAAGTTGCAAAAACGATTAAAAACAACATAATTTGGCATGTCAAAAAAATGACCCAAGAAGCAAGGCTATAGTATGGCAAAAACGTCCAAAAATGGCATGTCTCAAAAACAGCTTAAAATAGTTTAGAATAGCATTAAATAGCATGCCAAGACACGCCATTGCATAGAAAGTTGCAAAAATGGACAAAAACACCATAATTTGGTATGTCGAAAAAATGACCCAAGAAGCAAGGCTATAGTATGGCAAAACGTCAAAAAATGGCATGTCCCAAAAACAGCTTAAAATAGTTTAAAACCACATTAAAGAAGCGTTCGAGACACACCATAGCATAGAAAGTTGCAAAAACGATTAAAAACAACATAATTTGGCATGTCAAAAAAATGACCCAAGAACCAAGGCTATAGTATGGCAAAAACGTCCAAAAATGACATGTCCCAAAAACAGCTTAAACCATTTAAGAACAATTTTAAAGAGCGTGCCAAGGCACGCCATAGCATAGAAAGTTGCAACAACAGACAAAAACACCATAATTTGGAATGTTGAAAAAATGACCCAAGAAGGAAGGCTATAGTATAGCAAAAACGTCCAAAAATGGTATGTCCCAAAAACAGCTTAAAATACTTTAAAACCACATTAAAGAGCGTGCCGAGACACACCATAGCATAGAAAGTTGCAAAAACAATCAAAAACAACATAATTTGGCATGTCAAAAAAATGACCCAAGAAGCAAGGCTATAGTATGGCAAAAACGTCCAAAAATGGCATGTCCCAAAAACAGCTTAAAATAGTTTAAAACCACATTAAAGAGCGTGCCGAGACACACCATAGCATAGAAAGTTGCAAAAACAGACAAAAACACCATAATTTGGTATGTCGAAAAAATGACCCAAGAACCAAGGCTATAGTATGGCAAAAACGTCCAAAAATGACATGTCCCAAAAACAGCTTAAACCATTTAAGAACAATTTTAAAGAGCGTGCCAAGGCACGCCATAGCATAGAAAGTTGCAAAAACGGACAAAAACACCATAATTTGGAATGTCGAAAAAATGACCCAAGAAGCAAGGCTATAGTATAGCAAAAACGTCCAAAAATGGCATGTCCCAAAAACATCTGAAAACAGTTTAGAATAGCATTAAATAGCATGCCGAGACACGCCATAGCATAGAAAGTTGCAAAAACGGACAAAAACACCATGAAATGGGGTGTCAAAAAAATGACCAAAGAAGCAAGGCTATAGTATGGCAAAAACGTCCAAAAATGACATGTCCCAAAAACAGCTTAAACCAGTTAAGGACAATTTTAAAGAGCGTGCCGAGACACACCATAGCATAGAAAGTTGCAAAAACAGACAAAAACACCATAATTTTGTATGTCGAAAATATGACCCAAGAAGCAAGACTATAGTATGGCAAAACATCAAAAAAATGGCATGTCTCAAAAACAGCTTAAAATAGTTTAAAACCACATTAAAGAGCGTGCCGAGACACACCATAGCATAGAAAGTTGCAAAAATGATTAAAAACACCATAATTTGGCATGTCAAAAAAATGACCCAAGAACCAAGGCTATAGTATGGCAAAAACGTCCAAAAATGGCATGTCCCAAAAACAGCTTAAAATAGTTTGAAACCACATTAAAGAGCGTGCCGAGACACACCATAGCATAGAAAGTTGCAAAAATGGACAAAAACACCATAATTTGGTATGTCGAAAAAATGACCCAAGAACCAAGGCTATAGTATGGCAAATACGTCCAAAAATGGCATGTCTCAAAAACAGCTTAAAATAGTTTGAAATCACATTAAAGAGCATGCCGAGAGACGCCATAGCACAGAAAATTGCAAAAACGGACAAAAACACCATAATTTGGTATGTCGAAAAAATGACCCAAGAACCAAGGCTATAGTATGGCAAAAACGTCCAAAAATGACATGTCCCAAAAACAGCTTAAACCAGTTAAGAACAATTTTAAAGAGCGTGCCAAGACACGCCATAGCATAGAAAGTTGCAAAAACGGACAAAAACACCATAATTTGGAGTGTCGAAAAAATGACCAAAGAAGCAAGGCTATAGTATGGCAAAAACGTTCAAAAATGGCATGTCTCAAAAACAGCTTAAAATAGTTGGAAATCACATTAAAGAGCGTGCCAAGACACGCCATAGCATAGAACGTTGCAACAACAGACAAAAACACCATAATTTGGTATGTCGAAAATATGACCCAAGAAGCAAGGCTATAGTATGGCAAAAACGTCAAAAAACGGCATGTCCCAAAAACAGCTTAAAATAGTTTAAAACCACATTAAAGAGCGTGCCGAGACACACCATAGCATAGAAAGTTGCAAAAACGGACAAAAACACCATAATTTGGAATGTCGAAAAAATGACCAAAGAAGCAAGGCTATAGTATGGCAAAAACGTTCAAAAATGGCATGTCCCAAAAACAGCTTAAAATAGTTTAAAACCACATTAAAGAGCGTGCCGAGACACACCATAGCATAGAAAGTTGCAAAAACGATTAAAAACACCATAATTTGGCATGTCAAAAAAATGACCCAAGAAGCAAGGCTATAGTATGGCAAACACGTCCAAAAATGGCATGTCCCAAAAACAGCTTAAAATAGTTTAAAACCACATTAAAGAGCGTGCCGAGACACACCATAGCATAGAAAGTTGCAAAAACGATTAAAAACACCATAATTTGGCATGTCAAAAAAATGACCCAAGAAGCAAGGCTATAGTATGGCAAAAACGTCCAAAAATGGCATGTCCCAAAAACAGCTTAAAATAGTTTAAAACCACATTAAAGAGCGTGCCGAGACACACCATAGCATAGAATGTTGCAACAACACACAAACACACCATAATTTGGCATGTCAAAAAAATGACCCAAGAAGCAAGGCTATAGTATGGCAAAAACGTCCAAAAATGGCATGTCCCAAAAACAGCTTAAAATAGTTTAAAACCACATTAAAGAGCGTGCCGAGACACGCCATTGCATAGAAAGTTGCAAAAATGGACAAAAACACCATAATTTGGTATGTCGAAAAAATGACCCAAGAAGCAAGGCTATAGTATGGCAAAACGTCAAAAAATGGCATGTCCCAAAAATAGCTTAAAATACTTTAAAACCACATTAAAGAGCGTTCCGAGACACACCATAGCATAGAAAGTTGCAAAAACGATTAAAAACAACATAATTTGGCATGTCAAAAAAATGACCCAAGAAGCAAGGCTATAGTATGGCAAAAACGTCCAAAAATGGCATGTCTCAAAAACAGCTTAAAATAGGTGGAAATCACATTAAAGAGCGTGCCAAGACACGCCATAGCATAGAACGTTGCAACAACAGACAAAAACAACATAATTTGGCATGTCAAAAAAATGACCCAAGAAGCAAGGCTATAGTATGGCAAAAACATCCAAAAATGGCATGTCCCAAAAAATGCTTGAAATTGTTGGAAATCACATTAAAGAGTGTGCCGAGACACGCCATAGCATAGAAAGTTGCAAAAACGGACAAAAACACCATAATTTGGTATGTCGAAAAAATGACCCAAGAACCAAGGCTATAGTATGGCAAATATGTCCAAAAATGGCATGTCTCAAAAACAGCTTAAAATAGTTTGAAATCACATTAAAGAGCATGCCGAGAGACGCCATAGCACAGAAAATTGCAAAAACGGACAAAAACACCATAATTTGGTATGTCGAAAAAATGACCCAAGAACCAAGGCTATAGTATGGCAAAAACGTCCAAAAATGACATGTCCCAAAAACAGCTTAAACCAGTTAAGAACAATTTTAAAGAGCGTGCCAAGACACGCCATAGCATAGAAAGTTGCAAAAACGGACAAAAACACCATAATTTGGTATGTCGAAAAAATGACCAAAGAAGCAAGGCTATAGTATGGCAAAAACGTTCAAAAATGGCATGTCTCAAAAACAGCTTAAAATAGTTGGAAATCACATTAAAGAGCGTGCCAAGACACGCCATAGCATAGAACGTTGCAACAACAGACAAAAACACCATAATTTGGTATGTCGAAAATATGACCCAAGAAGCAAGGCTATAGTATGGCAAAACGTCAAAAAACGGCATGTCCCAAAAACAGCTTAAAATATTTTAAAACGACATTAAAGAGCGTGCCGAGACACCATAGCATAGAAAGTTGCAAAAACGGACAAAAACACCATAATTTGGAATGTCGAAAAAATGACCAAAGAAGCAAGGCTATAGTATGGCAAAAACGTTCAAAAATGGCATGTCCCAAAAACAGCTTAAAATACTTTAAAACCACATTAAAGAGCGTGCCGAGACACACCATAGCATAGAATGTTGCAAAAACAGACAAAAACACCATAATTTGGTATGTCGAAAAAATGACCCAAGAACCAAGGCTATAGTATGGCAAAAACGTCCAAAAATGACATGTCCCAAAAACAGCTTAAACCATTTAAGAACAATTTTAAAGAGCGTGCCAAGGCACGCCATAGCATAGAAAGTTGCAAAAACGGACAAAAACACCATAATTTGGAATATCGAAAAAATGACCCAAGAAGGAAGGCTATAGTATAGCAAAAACGTCCAAAAATGGCATGTCCCAAAAACAGCTTAAAATACTTTAAAACCACATTAAAGAGCGTGCCGAGACACACCATAGCATAGAAAGTTGCAAAAACGATTAAAAACACCATAATTTGGCATGTCAAAAAAATGACCCAAGAAGCAAGGCTATAGTATGGCAAAAACGTCCAAAAATGGCATGTCCCAAAAACAGCTTAAAATAGTTTAAAACCACATTAAAGAGCGTGCCGAGACACACCATAGCATAGAATGTTGCAAAAACAGACAAAAACACCATAATTTGGTATGTCGAAAAAATGACCCAAGAAGCAAGGCTATAGTATGGCAAAAACGTCCAAAAATGACATGTCCCAAAAACAGCTTAAACCATTTAAGAACAATTTTAAAGAGCGTGCCAAGGCACGCCATAGCATAGAAAGTTGCAAAAACTGACAAAAACACCATAATTTGGTATGTCGAAAAAATGACCCAAGAAGGAAGGCTATAGTATAGCAAAAACGTCCAAAAATGGTATTTCCCAAAAACAGCTTAAAATACTTTAAAACCACATTAAAGAGCGTTCCGAGACACACCATAGCATAGAAAGTTGCAAAAACGATTAAAAACACCATAATTTGGCATGTCAAAAAAATGACCCAAGAAGCAAGGCTATAGTATGGCAAAAACGTCCAAAAATGGCATGTCCCAAAAACAGCTTAAAATACTTTAAAATCACATTAAAGAGCGTGTCGAGACACACCATAGCATAGAAAGTTGCAAAAACGATTAAAAACAACATAATTTGGCATGTCAAAAAAATGACCCAAGAAGCAAGGCTATAGTATGGCAAAAACGTCCAAAAATGGCATGTCTCAAAAACAGCTTAAAATAGGTGGAAATCACATTAAAGAGCGTGCCGAGACACGCCATAGCATAGAACGTTGCAACAACAGACAAAAACAACATAATTTGGCATGTCAAAAAAATGACCCAAGAACCAAGGCTATAGTATGGCAAAAACGTCCAAAAATGGTATGTCTCAAAAACAGTTTAAAATAGTTGGAAATCACATCAAAGAGCGTGCCGACACACGCCATAGCATAGAAAGTTGCAAAAACGGACAAAAACACCATGAAATGGGGTGTCAAAAAAATGACCCAAGAAGCAAGGCTATAGTATGGCAAAAACATCCAAAAATGGCATGTCCCAAAAAATGCTTGAAATTGTTGGAAATCACATTAAAGAGTGTGCCGAGACACGCCATAGCATAGAAAATTGCAAAAACGGACAAAAACACCATAATTTGGTATGTCGAAAATATGACCCAAGAAGCAAGGCTATAGTATGGCAAAAACATCCAAAAATGGCATGTCCCAAAAACAGCTTAAAATACTTTAAAACCACATTAAAGAGCGTGCCGAGACACACCATAGCATAGAGAGTTGCAAAAACGATCAAAATCAACATAATTTGGCATGTCGAAAAAATGACCGAACACGCAAGGCTATAGTATGGCAAAAACATCAAAAAATGACATGTCCCAAAAACAGCTTAAAACACTTGAGAACAGCATTAAAGAGCGTGCCGAGACACGCCATAGCATAGAAAGTTGCAAAAACGGACAAAAACACCATAATTTGGTATGTCGAAAAAATGACCCAAGAAGCAAGGCTATAGTATGGCAAAAACGTCAAAAAATGACATGTCCCAAAAACAGCTTAAAATAGTTGAAAACCACATTAAAGAGCGTGCCGAGACACACCATAGCATAGAAAGTTGCAAAAACGGACAAAAACACCATGAAATGGGGTGTCAAAAAAATGACCCGAGAAGCAAGGCTATAGTATGTCAAAAATTTCTAAACATGACATGTCCCAAAAACAGCTAAAAACAGCATGAAACTGCGTGCAGAGAAATCATAGAATGTCGCAACAATGGGTCAAAACATTGTCAAACAGCTGATTTTTTCCAAGCTGCTCATTCTCCACAAAGGAAATGAACATGTTAACACCTGCACCCTGGCTCATGAGCATGTTTAAAATGTTCGTGAATCAGCAGCAGCAGCCGTTTGAGCAATCACTGACAGGAAACCTCATGCGAGGGGGTGGAATCTCCCCAGCAGCAGGAGAAAGAAGTTCCTACTCCAACATGTCACACCACGGAAGAGTAAGTTTCTGTTTGAACACGCCACCCAAGGCCAGCCAATGAGGAGACGCGCCGTGGACAGAGTCATGAGGAGAAGGACCTCCAGGTGAAAGGTGACCAACAGATCACTGTGTGTGCTTTTTGGGGCTTTTTGTGCTTTTGCCTGAGCTTGCTTAGACTCTGTGTTAGACGTATATTTAACTCCTGTAAAAGGGAGTGAGGTAACTGTTGCTCTTGATTGACACTTTTGACATTTTTATCTTTGAATAAAGCCTGCCTCGAGCAGTTTTAACCTTTTTCTACGATCCCTGGGTGTTTGCCTCTCTATCCTTCTTAGAATGTTGTGGGTGGCTAAAAGAAACCAAAACAAGACAAATAAAAAACAGGTTGCTGGACAGAAGTAAACTTTCAGTTTGCTACGTGGCTTTGGCCAACCATGAGTGAATAAAAACTCACAAAAAAAAAACAAGGAGGGTAAAGTGAAAGTAAACACTGTTGGGAAGCCATTACTCAGAGAAGAAAAACACCCTTGACCTCTCCAGTAAGCCACTCTCTTGCAGGTCTGGGGTGGAGTTCGACTATTTAGAGTGACGGACCAATGTGGAGACACATATACTTAATGAGAAGAGATTCAGCTCCTTGACATCGTTGTTGTTTCAGCATGCCAAATTATGGTGTTGTTGGCCATTTTTGCAGCTTTCTGTGCTATGGTGTGTCTCAGTGGGCTGTTCCAGGCTGTTTCCAGCTGTTTTCGGGACATGTCAAATTTTGACATTTTTTCCCATGCAACAGCCTAGCTTGTAGAATAAATGTCTGTACATACAAGACTACAGTAAGGCAAAAAATGCCAATATTTTATGTCCCGAAAACAGCTGGAAACAGCTTAGAATAGCCTTCCAAGACATGCCGTAGCATAGAAAGTTGCAAAAACACCATAATTTGACATGTCGAAAAAATGACCCAAAAAGCAAAGGTATAGTAAGGCAAAAATGTCAAAAATGTCCCAAAAACAGCTGAAAGTACTCGAAAACTGCATTAAATAGTGTGCCGAGACACGCCATAGCATAGAAAGTTGCAAAAAGGGCCAAAAACACCATTAATTCAATTCTTCAATTCAGAACTTTATTAAAGACTCAGTTCAAACAGAGCTCCATATATATCTATATATATATATATATATATAGATATATATGGAGAGAGAGAGCTACACACACAAATACATAGACATATATATATACATACATACATACATACATATATACATACATACATACATACATATATACATACACGCATACATACATATATACATACATACATGCATACATATATACATACATACATACATGCATACATATATACATACATACATATATACATACATACATACATATATACATACATATATACATACATGCATACATATATACATACATACATACATATATACATACATGCATACATACATATATACATACATGCATACATACATACATGCATGCATACATATATACATGCATACATACATGCATACATACATATATACATACATGCATACATATATACATACATGCATACATACATATATACATACATGCATACATATATACATACATACATACATACATACATACATACATACATACATACATACATACATACATACATATATACATACATACATATATACATACATGCATACATATATACATACATGCATACATATATACATACATACATACATACATACATACATACATATATACATACATACATACATATATACATACATACATACATATATACATACATACATACATACATACATATATACATACATGCATACATACATACATACATACATATATACATACATACATGCATACATGCATACATATATACATACATACATACATGCATACATACATACATACATACATACAACTCAGCTCAGGATTGGCTGGAGCCGAAATAACGCTGTTTTCAGATTTTCCCGCTCTACATACATACCTGTAAATCAGATTTCTGATTACAGCAGAACAAGTCGAAACACCAACACTGGCGAACGTTTGGCTCCACAAGAGCTCCGAGCTTGTGTCAGCAGCAGCCTCGTGCTCTCGTCACGGGCCACGGTCCGTGTCTGCGGCTGCCTGTCCCGGAGCGGCGCCACAGAGGGGCAGTTCACAGAGTTTACAGAGGCTCCCAGAGAGCTTCAAACAGAGCTTTTCACAGGCTGCAGACACAAACTTAACGGACAAGCCAACGCGTTGCCTTCCAGCACTGTCTGAGCGTGTCCCTGTCACCTGACAGATCACTGCTGATGGAGCGGCCCAGGTATTTTAACCCATCACACACCTTAAGAGCTGTACCCGACAGGGGGGTTTCTATTTTGGTTTAGGAGAGGGGCATACAACTTTGTATGGCTGTATTTTTTTGCTTATTTTACATTTTCTTGTCTATTTTAAAAGAAAAGATTTTCAGATTTTTTCCCCAATGATTTATCCATTTTTTTCTTTTATTTTTTCTAGTTATTTTTGGTAATATTTAAGGAAAACATTTTGGAGATTTTATTTTTTTCATTTAACATAAATAAATAAATAAAAATCCGCCCTGGGGTTGGTATTCAGGCTCTCATAATCATTCCTTCAGTTTTAATATGGCTGCTTGGCGCTAATCATTTTAGCAATTTCAAGACGGCCTTTGCTTCGCCGGCCGAAAAAAACCAACCTTCTGCATAAAGCCCGTACCGTGAGGATGTGCTTTTGTCGTCCATCATCTGAACACTGTAGTTTGATCAAAGCAGACCCTCATCAATAACTCCAGCCGTCGCATCACCACAGAGCCCAGGAGACGTGGAGTCGTCTTTTCCTTCATCCTGATGACGTCTTCCTCACATCTTTCCTCGACCTCGTGATGTTTTCTGTGGAGAAGAAGGAAAAGTGGAAATGAAATGAACACTCTCTACCACTCTAAATAGAGAGCGTTTATGGTCCCTACTGTGCAATCAAGTCAATTTTATTTTTAAATTAAGACAAAACATGGTTTGCCTCAGAGGGCTTTACAGCAGGCACCATCCCTCTGCCCTCAGACCCTCACATCACCTGAGGAAAAACTCCAGAAAAAGAACCCCTGTAACGTGAAAAAAGGAAGAAACCTCAGGAAGAGCGGTAGAGGAAGATGAGGGATCTCTCTTCAGGACGGACAGACGAGCAATAGATGTCGTAAATATCCCGGAGGAGGTACTCTCATCACGGTCTTATCAGATCCAGATCAAATCAAACAAAAGCTAGTAACTAAACTAGAACGACGGTCTCAACAGTCTAACCATTGTTTACCGTCCGTCGCTCTGATGGTTTTTCAGCTAACCCCGAAACATATCTGCATTTTAATCCAGATCACATGAAACAAAGCTAGTAAAAGTCTCGAGACTCTCCTCTAGAGGATAGATAGATTGATTCTTTATTGTCTGTCACAAGAAAAAACAAAAATTCATCATTAAAACAAATGAATTTCTGTAACCCGAGATATTTACTGCCTTTTATTCGAGGCCGGATCACGGGGACAACAGGAGGAGCAGAGCCCTCCAAACGTCCTTCTCCCCAGCAACACTTTCCTCCTTCACGGCCTCCCGAACACCCGAGTTTTTGCTTTGGCAACTGCCTCGGCTGCAGACTTTCAGGCCAACCGGTGCAGTCCAGGAAAACACCTCTCTGTTGGGTTTCCACCAGCAGGTGTGTAGGTTGCTGTCTGACGCCCGACAGCTTCCTGCACCCCACTGGTGTCTACCCGCAGTGCCTAAAACAAAGTATTTGTTTTGGTATGCGAGGCTGCTTGCAAAGACAGGCACCGGCGACCTTCGGACCACAGCTTTTAGCAGCCACTTCCACAACGGAGGTACTGGACATGGACCACTCGGATTCCCGGTCCACATCCTCCCCCGGGATGCACGGGATATAGCCCCTCAGGAGGAGTCGATGATGCCGGGGTCAGCACGCTCAGGTCGCCCTCCCCTCCATGCTGCCCGGCTGCACAGCCCTGATTCTGACCCGGCGGGCCGTGGACCCACTGGGTGGTGACAGCATGTAACTTAAGGTCCTCTGGCCCTTCAGCTAATCCCTAAAGATACTGCGGAAGTAGAGAAGCGTCTTTCCACCTACCGCTGAAGCTGACGCTGCGGATGTAACTGAGCAGTTTCCTCCCTCCTGTCGGGTCCATCTGGGGGCAGATGCTGGAGTTTTTGGGACACAGGTCCCTCTGCATGTTGTGGAGAGTGTGGGCCATGGTGCACGCCACATCAGTCACAAACTGGACCTTCCCCTCCTGCTCGTACTGCGAGTCGATGCCTGAGAGACACACACAGAGAGGACAGACAGAGGTATAAAATTCAGGGAAAATTCTCTTTTCCTCATTACTATGGAGCTCCCCCAACCCCTCAGCCAAAATGGTATAAACAAATAAATAATAGTGACGTGAAGACTGTCACTGAGCCGCTCAGCCTCCCCGGCTCGGAGGGCTCGTTGTTGAGGCGGTAAGGAGCTACAACTACCCGAGAACGGCGACTGATACCATGAAGTTTTACTGTTCATAAAACTTAAGTATTACTTCAGTAAACGAGTATCTAAACAACAGGCGGCCGTGTGTTTACTGAACAAAAGACGGCAGTGCGCTCAAAGAGTTTACATGAAGAATCTGGATCTCGGTCAGAAGTTTGATTTAAAGTCTTGTAATTCCAACATGAGGTTTGTGCTTTTTGTTTCTCAGTCAGTTTTCTTTTAGAGAAATATCACAAAATTTGTCATCAACTCCAAAGAAACTGCAGAAACTGTCAATTGTTCAACACTTTTCCTGCTCAGTTCATAGGACACATGGACGGTCCTGCATTCACACATCAGACTGTAATTTCTGTCTTTATTTTGTCCAGTGTTTTGTTCGTATTGTGAAGAATGTTTGATATCAGAGTGATGGTCAACAGGCTGTGGAAATAGATTTTATCTTTCACCTTTTGAGCATGTACAGTAAGGTTTTAAATTTCTTAAATTTCTTCTTACTTAAATTTCCCTCGGGATCAATAAAGTACCTATCTATCTATCTATCTATCTAATAATTTCCCCTCTCCTGAAAAACACTGGCTGTCAATGCTAATCCACAGACAAACGCAAAAAGTTTTGCACAGACTTTTGATAACTTTTCGAAAAAGTCCTAAAGATAATTGCTGTTTAGTGACCTGATGTCATTTTGACAATAACAGGCATTTAAATTGTTAAATGAAAAAAAATCCTACCTCCATTACATATTCAGAATCAGAAATACTTTACTGATCCCGGGGGGGAACTGAGGTTCGTTACAGTCGCTCTGATGCCAGCTGTGACAACAATAACAAGAAGAAATATGTACAAGTACACGCATGTAAAAATATAAATGTAAAAATAAAAATACAGTAGAATCCAGTTAATACAATATGTAAATATTTACAATATTAATTATGCATAATATGCTGAGTATGTTTGGTGCAAAAATAAAAATGCCAAGAAATACAGTAATTACTGCAATTACTGCAAATAAATGAATATTTCAATTACAGTACTGACAATGTGCAGTGTGTATAAAGTGTATAAATTATAAAACGTGTGTACAATATAAAACTGTGACAATATGTCTAAAACTAATATGTAGGTTTAAAATATGAGAAATATAAATGTAGAAATATGAGTACTTTTCTCAGCAGACACACAGCAAAAACACTAAAAACCCCAAAACAAAAAGTGACAACAAATATTCATTCAGTCATTTTCCGTAATCGCTCGTCCTCGTAAAGGGTCGCAGGGGGTGGAGCCAATCCCAGCTGTCATCAGGCGGAGGGCGGGGTCACCCTGGACAGGTCGCCAGACTCTCGCAGGGCCGACACGTACAGACAGGACAGACGACCTTTCACAGTCAAACCTACGGAGAGTCACCATTCAACCGGACCTCCGGGAGACCCCGAGAGAACCCACGCACACACGGGGAGAACATGCACACTCCACACAGAAGGGCCCCGCCCACGGACCGAACCCCCTTCCAACCGGGTTTCGGACCAGGGACCCTCTTGCTGTGAGGCAACAGTGCTAACCACGATGCCACCGTGCCTAATATGCCTAATAATATCTAATATGACCCCATTTAAAGAAGTTTGGGCCCCTGACAGAGCCTGAGACAGGACGAAACCGCTGATCTCAGCTTCGCTCTGTGCAGAAACAGGAACCTGCTGATATACAAGCAGCACAATTGCTGAACGGCTTTTCAGAATCATGGCAGGTGTTTTGGGTTTTTACCAAACATTTAAAACTTCAGTGAGATAAAAGATTTAAAAATCAGAGCTGCAACTCGCAACCAAGGACAGAAGGCAAGTAAGTCTTCAGTTTCATATTATTATAATGTTATTATAACCGTACAGCTCCAACACTGAAAACACACCACGACCACGTTAACCCTTAGTGACCACTTACACACCACACACTTACGTCGCTCTGCTCTTCTCAAAGTCAAGCTTTAAAAGTATTATATAGTAATATTATAGTAACATTATTTTCTGGGGCGACACGGTGGCGTTGTGGTTGGCACTGTTGCCTCACAGTGAGAAGACCCGGTCAGAACGGGGTTCGGTCCGTCTGGGCGGGGGGTGTCTGCGTGGGTTCTCTCAGGGTCTCCGGTTTCCTCCCTCAGCCCAGACACACGCAGGTCCCTGACGAGGACAAGCAGTCACAGAAAATGACTGACTGAATATTATTTTCTACTTTCATTGAGTTTATTTTTTTACCAACATCAGTCCTAATCATAAATATCAAATGTTCATTCATTCTCGTAATTTTAACCCTTTAAATGCCAGTTTTTTGTCACTGTTTTTATTAGGAAAAAGTCAAACACAAAAACTGAATTATTTTTAAATATCCTATATGCAAAGTAGTTTTTTGTTGTTTTTCTGTTTGTTTGTTATAACATGTAACACAGCATCTATAACATGCAGCACAGCATCTATAACATGTAACACAGCATCTATAACATGCAGCACAGCATCTATAACATGTAACACAGCATCTATAACATGCAGCACAGCATCTATAACATGTAACACAGCATCTATAACATGTAACAAAGCATCTATAACATGCAGCACAGCATCTATAACATGTAACACAGCATCTATAACATGCAGCACAGCATCTATAACATGTAACACAGCATCTATAACATGCAGCACAGCATCTATAACATGTAACACAGCATCTATAACATGCAGCACAGCATCTATAACATGTAACAAAGCATCTATAACATGTAACAAAGCATCTATAACATGCAGCACAGCATCTATAACATGTAACAAAGCATCTATAACATGTAACACAGCATCTATAACATGTAACACAGCATCTATAACATGCAGCACAGCATCTATAACATGTAACAAAGCATCTATAACATGCAGCACAGCATCTATAACATGTAACAAAGCATCTATAACATGTAACACAGCATCTATAACATGTAACAAAGCATCTATAACATGTAACACAGCATCTATAACAGCCTCTACGAGACAAATAATTAACAGGAAACAACTTACCGATGGTGTTTTCACCCGGTGGCTGTTAGCTTCAGTCCAATCCAGCAATAATGACACCGAGTCCACCGGAGCCCGTGTGAAATGTCCACCATGTCCAATGTTTGGACACGAAAACTCCAGATATCCCCACACCTGTCCCCGGATGTCCTCTCCTCTCTGCTTTAGCGCACTTTAAAGCTCCGACTTGAACTTTTCCGTCATGTTAGCTAACACGGCTAACTTCAGTTAGCTTAGGCTACATCCAACCGGACACGATCCGGACTGACGGCGGGGACCGTCACTCTGCGTCCGTTTGACTTTAAATCCACTTGGACTTTGTTTTTGGGCGTTTTTACCGAGTGACGGATGGAGATGGCGAATTCGACCCGAGATCGAACTGTTTCGAAACATTTCGTCACTTCTGGCATCCGCACGTACCTCGAGACGGGTTTCGAAATGTCACGTGATTGGTACAAAACCGATCTATAACCGATCTATAACAGATCCACGTACCGAACCGATCTATAACAGATCCACATACCAAACCGATCTATAACAGATCCACCTACCGAACCGATCTGTAACAGATCCACCTACTGAACCGATCTATAACAGATCCACGTACCAAACCGATCTATAACAGATCCACGTACCAAACCGATCTATAACAGATCCACGTACCAAACCGATCTATAACAGATCCACAACAGATCCACGTACCAAACCGATCTATAACCGATCTATAATGGATCCACGTACCGAACCGCTGCGGGCGTTTGAGGTGTTGTGTTGTGGCGAGGAAGTGGAGGGAGATTTGTGGGAAAACTGAGCTGAGTCGTTGGTATATTGATGCTAGATTGACAGATACATACACATAATAATACATTATATATAAACAGAAATATTTATCGGTTTATTTAAGCTCTACAGGCTTTTGGGCTGACACCAAAAACATGAGAAATGGCTGCGATGCAAGCGTCTACCAGCAGATGCCGACGTAGAGCGAACAGGTATTGAAACGTTTCAAAACGTTTCAGAGCAAAGGTTCAAAAAGTGTCGAATTTGAGCAGCAGGGAAGCAAACGGACAGACAGAGTCAGCTCCCGCCTTTCAGATCTGTAAACTTCCGCTGGCCGCGTTGTGACGTCACAAAGGGGCGGGGCCCGTGTAAGGGGGTTCTCGACAACAGTTACGGGGAACCTTCGCTGCGGAGAACGCCAACAGACTTTTCCTTTATTTTCTTGAAACCAAGACACAAACTTTAAGATATTTAACTAAACAGCAAACGCGTGTTCAGTCCGACTCGGAGAAAACGCATCAAGTGTCGACCCACATCAAATGTTCAAGGACCGTCAAGGAAAAAGGAAAAAAGGAAAAAAGATTGCCAGTTTCTTTTTTTAAAAAAATCCAAATCACTAAACACTTTATAGGAAAGAAAACTTGTCACAAATTTTAAAATAAATATTAACTGCCAAAAATAATAAAATCAGATGTCTTCCAAACCTGCAGGCATGTTTCCTCTAAAAATCCACCTCCGTGCCTGTTGGCTGATATCACAAAAGTTGATCTGCAGGAGACAAAAGTATTTTTAAGAAACACAGAAAGCCTGAGAGCATTGCTGCATTACAGTTCATAAGAGCCTATTTGTATACTTTTAATTATCAACTATCGCCTGAAATGTGTTTTTCTTTACATAAAAATTCATTTAAGCCATAAATCAGTGCAGAAAACGTCCCCACAATGCAAGAAATGAGATGTTTGATGCTGAAAACTGAAACTTCACATGTAACTGAGGAAAGTTCGGAGGCCGAGCTCTTATTTTCGTTTGAACAAACTGAATTTTGAATCCAGACAACTCTTTTACTTTAAACGAACCTGGGACTCATGGAAGATGTTTTTTTTCACTTCAGCTCATCTGTTGAGGCATAATTACATCACAGTGTCTGTTTGGTTTTTTTGACAAAAACGATGAAAAAAGCACAGATACAAATTCTGGTTTAGATGTTTTTTATTGTGAGCGTTGTGTTTTTAATACTGCGACAGGATCTGTTTGTTTTTTTTATTTGTGTTTTGGTAAAAATTGCAATTTAGGAGAAAAATCTGAATTATTATCAGAAAATACAGCTGATTACATTTTGTCTGACATCCCACATTTTTGCAAAAATGACAAAACATAACTTTGTCAGTTTTCCCATAAATGCTCTGTTTAACCAAAAAAATGATCTGTATCCACAAATAACAGTGAAAGTGGCAGCCCAAGAAAATATATCAAAAATGTATATTAACCCTTTAAAATCTGAGCCACAGTAAGAGGGCAATGAGCAACAAAAGAAGAAATGAGCCAAAAATTAGTAAGAAATTAGTAACAACAAAAGAAAATTAACTACTAAATAACTAATAAACAAACAAGGACAACAAGATTTGGAAAAAGTGCTTAAAAATCATAATAATTCTGTAACATATTTTAACGTTTGTATTTATGATTATTACATAGTTTTTCCCAATCTTTTTCTTTTTTCTCTAAACATTTTTTAAGATATAATAATAATTTTTTTAAAATAATTTTAGAAATCTACGACTTTCTTGCAATACACATATATATATATACATACATACATACATATATATATATACATATATACATACATACATACATATATATATATACATATATATATATCCGGAGCGGACAGCATGGCGAGGGGTTTTCCAAATATGAAGAGCATCACGGAGACAATGCAACTTGTTGGCGTTTGTTTACGAGGTCTGTCCTCCGTTTTGATGAACAGACTCAATTAGCTGTTTTTAATTCAGGCTGGTTCCTTATTTACCTGATAAACTTTTTTTTTAAATTTAACTTTCATTTGTGATGTAAAATTGCAGCAGCTGTCAGGAATAAACGTACAAACAGCACACTTTAAAAAAATATTGACTAGAGTTAGAAAAATGGTAAAGACTTTTCTAAAAGTGTCAGAATTGAAAACTTGTAGTCAAGTATAAGTGTGGACAGATCATTAATGATCAGTGTTAGGGACTGTTTGTTATTTATGAGAGGGGAGGTGGTGCAAACAGGGGAAGGCATAAACCTTTACACGGCTGTATCTTGTATTAACTGTATCGCTAAAAATCTTTGGAGATGAATTTTTCTTTTATAATTTTGGTTGATTTTTTTCCTTTAATATTTATTTTAAAAAAAGATTTTTTTTTTTTTTTTGCTAGAAACTTTTTTGGCTCTTTTTATTTTTTTTATTTTTGGTGAATGTTTTTTTCCTTTAAAACTTTTAATAATATGTTTCATTTTAATATGCAAACTTTTTTTCCCATTTAATATTTTTGTTGGTCTCTAAAAAAAAGATGCCTTCCAAACCCACGGGCCGACCAAAATAAAAATCCCCAAAATTACACAATTTATCATGGCCAAAAACTGTAAAAACAAATATTATCTTTGGATTTTTCGAATTTCCAGCAGCCACAATAGCCACCCCATTCCTCTGATAAATTAAGAACAGTCCCTTAGGCATATTTCTATATTTTGGGAGAAAAAATAAACATATATCGTATTTACCCACCGAACGTCACGATCACCGAGACACAGTCTGTAGATCAGGACGATTTCCTCACACAACTTCGTTACCGTGGCTACTTCATCACACACAGCACAGACGTCAGCCCACAGACGTGTGATTTACACAGACAGACAGACACACAGACACAGACAGACACACAGACACAGACAGACACACACACACAGACACAGACAGACACACAGACACACAGACACACAGACACAGACAGACACACAGACACACAGACACAGACAGACACACAGACACAGACACACAGACACACAGACAGACACACAGACACAGACAGACACACAGACACAGACAGACACACAGACACACAGACAGACACACAGACACAGACAGACACACACACAGACACAGACAGACACACAGACACAGACAGACACACACACACAGACACAGACAGACACAGACACAGACAGACACACAGACACACACACAGACAGACACACAGACACAGACAGACACACAGACACACAGACAGACACACAGACACAGACAGACACACAGACACAGACAGACACACACACACACAGACACAGACAGACACACAGACACAGACAGACACACAGACACACACACAGACACACACACAGACAGACACACAGACAGACACACAGACACAGACAGACACACACACACAGACACAGACAGACACACAGACACAGACAGACAGACAGACAGACAGACACACAGACACAGACAGACACACAGACACACAGACAGACACACAGACACAGACAGACACACAGACACAGACAGACACACAGACACAGACAGACACACAGACACAGACACAGACACACACACAGACAGACAGACAGACACAGACACAGACACAGACACACAGACAGACACACAGACACACAGACACAGACACACACACAGACACACAGACACACACACAGACAGACACACACACACACAGACAGACAGACACACAGACACACAGACACACAGACACACAGACACACAGACAGACACACAGACACACAGACAGACACACACACACACAGACAGACACACAGACACAGACAGACAGACACACAGACACAGACAGACAGACACACAGACACAGACAGACAGACACAGACAGACAGACAGACACACAGACACACAGACAGACAGACAGACAGACAGACACAGACACAGACACACACACACACACACACACACACACACACACACACACACACACACACACACAGACACACAGACAGACACACAGACAGACACACAGACACACAGACACACAGACACAGACAGACAGACAGACAGACACACAGACACACAGACACACAGACACAGACACAGACACAGACAGACAGACACACACACACAGACACACAGACACACAGACACACAGACACAGACAGACGGACACACAGACACACAGACACACAGACACACAGACACAGACACAGACACAGACAGACAGACACACAGACACACAGACACACAGACACAGACACAGACACAGACAGACAGACACAGACACACAGACACACAGACACACAGACACAGACAGACGGACACACAGACACACAGACACAGACACAGAGACACAGACAGACAGACAGACACAGAGACACAGAGACACAGACAGACAGACACAGAGACACAGAGACACAGACAGACAGACAGACAGACACAGAGACACACACACACACACACACACACACACACACACACACACACACACACACACAGAACACGAGCATATAGAAAACTAAGATGACCTCGGGGGTCATAAGATCTGGCGAAATATGACAAAATTTGACGTCTCCCAAAAACAGCCGGAAACAGCATAGAGCAGCCTGTCCGAGCCGCAGGACACACCGCCGTGCAGCACGTCGCATTTTTAAACCAGATGCTGCATTTCGACATAATATCACGTTTGTGGCCTTTTTCACTTTTTCATCAGGTTTTATGGCCTTTTACAAAATAAGTTAGTTTGACCTTCTTCATGCGATACTTCGACCTTTTTATGGCGTTAATGACACTTTAGCTGGTACTGTAACATCATTCCCTTTGTTCTGGTGTACTAGGGTTTCTCTTAAAATGTTGTTTTTATGACTTACTTAAGACTTTTTAAATATAATACTGTCTTTACAATATTTATCACCAGATACTATGTTTTTGAAATATTTTTTTTCTGCAATGACAGAACAGACTGTACTGTGATCATTCTTCTGACGCAGTAAACTGTGTTTGTTATGACATATCTCACAATACTTCCTTAATTTAACTGTAAAATAAATATCTATTAAAAATAACACAATCTAAGAAAATAAAGCAAATAAATGACTAAATTATTAAAGTGTAAAATAATATTGCACCTACAAGAGCCTACCTTTTTTCTTTCTTTCTTTACATTAAAAAAAATATTTTGTGCTTTTTTTTGTTTTTGTTCTTTTGTTTTGGTAATATCTGAGGTTAAATGAAATAACTGAGGGGCAGGTTAAAGCAGGCCCATCTGCGGGTTTTGCTCGTTTTCAATGAAAGGGTTCCATTTTTAGGACCCGAGGATCCACCTGATTCGTTTTGCATGAAAACAAAAGGCTGACGGGAGAGCTGGCCGCTCCTGCCGAGGTCGACTTCAAATTCTTGTTTTGCTCTGTGTACTTTTTTGTTTGTTTGTTTCCTTTTTTCCTTTTCTTTCTTTCTCTTTTCGTCCCGCTGTTTTCATGGCCGTCTTCACACAGGACGTTTTGGGATTTGGTTCAGGAAAACGTCACCTCCCGGCGTCGGTGGAAACGTGCGGCGGTGGATGTGATTCTGTCCCGTCGGCCGCCGCAGCAGTTTTGGGCTGAAATAACTCGAGCAGCTGTTACTGCAGAAAACCGAAGCCTCCTCTTCAACATCCCATAAATGTCTGTTTAGAGTTTGAACCTCAGCGAAGGCGCCGCGACCGAGTACATGGAAGGAAACAACGAACGAAATGCAGAAAATGGAGAAAATAAATCATGAGATTAAGAATTTAAGACTTTTGACGTGAGACGGCAGAGGTCACAGAAAATAAATATTAGATTTGAAAATTAAGGCGCTCCCCGAGCCAAACCCATTCTTCTCCCCCCAAATTTTCAATTTGTTTCTTTTTTGTTGGTTTGTTTTAAGTCTTTCTTTTCTAAATTCAATCATTCCCGTCTTTTTCCCTTTTTTCTGTTTCCCTTTTTTTGTCCTTTCCATTATTTCTTCAGCAAAGATATTATTATTACTGTTAATCTTAATATTTGTTGGGGTTATGGGCTTGGGGGGGTTTTACTGCAGCTAAAAAGTATTTTGAAGCCTGTTTCTGTACTTTTGTGAAGTACTGTAAGAGATTACAAACTGGTAAATAAAGAGTATAAAAAACCAGATTACAGTATTACTGAGTTTTTCATGACGTATTTTCGGTAGTTAGGGTCAAGTTTCGAAGACTTGCTGTAAAAAGACGTTCTTCTCAACTACTGTACTACGTTTTCAGGACATCGTATATTTTGACGTTTTCAGGGTTATAGTGAAGTTTTTGTACAACATGCTATAGTAGTACTTTTTTGACGACAGTTTTTGACTTATAGCTGGATTTTTTTCATTGCATTTCTTTCTTGTAGACTCTTTTTTCCTGATATTTTATACTACAGACTTTACTGTGATGTATTTGATCAAACATTTTTAACCCTATCGTACCGTGACTGTTTCACGACACAACGTGAATTTATGAAACATTAAAGCTGACTTTCTTTACAACATACTATAGTATATTTTTGAGCTACTTCACTGACATTTTCACAACGTACTATACTCTTGACTTTTTATCGGTACTGACGGTCCCTGAGCAGATGTCGCCCTGAATAAAGCCTCAGAATCACGTTTGTGGTTTTTTGAGCTACATATTCTCAGTTTAACGTTTCATTTCGCTGTTTTGATTTCAGCTTTCGTTTCAGAAACGTCATCAGGCGTGACTTTTAAAAAAACGGTTTCTCATCAGTTTATTTTGTCATAAACTTCACAAAAATACCCCAAAACACACATTTGAACTTCACTTTCATGAACTTTCTGAACTCCACTCGCAGTCACTTTGAAAACTGACAAATATTCGAGACAAAACATCAATTTTACTTCTTCGTCGAGCGAAAATGAACCCTCGAAACAGTGTGCACGGTTTTGCTCTGATTTCAGGGTTTAAGGATACGTCTGAAAACGGCGAGGAGCGGGCGGCTCAGGCGGGTTTCCCCTCTGATCTGGGTGTGTCGGCGCTGTTAGCCAATCAGCAGTGACCTGTATACACAAGCTGCAGAAAATCTTTACTTAATGTGCGTTCGATGTAAACACACGTTTACCGCGCTCACGTGACGCAGCAGGACGTTGTGTTAAAAGGTCTGCCGTGTTTTTGGCGGCTGAACGCAGCACAGCTGTTCAACAAAACATTTCACTCTTCAAAAATCAAATCAGTTCCACCCCGGGTTTGTGCTGACCAACCAATCAGAGCTCAGCGAGCGATGAGGTCAGCCAATCAGGTTATGGGCAGCGGATGACGCGTTCGTCCCAGTTTTCATCACAAGCTTTTTACATTTTTTACTGAAGTATTTAGAACCAAAATTAAATTCTCCTTCAAGAATCCAATTCCAGCGTTTCTTTGATCAACCAGCTGAAGTGTAACTAATTTCACCGACTTTTCAAAGTTACGAATATTATATATATATAACATATATAATATATGTAACTGTAATCCACCACGAAGGATAATCAACATTAAACTTCATTTGATGTTAATACCAACAAGTACATTTTAATTCGGAACTTAAATTGCCAGTTTGCTTCTTCCATCAGAGCGAACTCAGTACTGAGAATCAAATTCAAAACGTCTGAACTTCCACATCAACAACGTCTGAATTCTGCCGGATACGTTTGGATTTAGAATCTCATTTTTGAAAGTTAAAGTGATTTTTAAAGAAATACTTCTGAAAACTTGGATTTGCTGTTTAAATATTTTCAGCATTGAGGTTGAAATGACTTCATCATATTTCTACGCTCTCGTGTTTTCATTTCTTTTAGATCACTGAACGTTCCTGAAGAAAAGTCTGGAGACCAACTTTTCCCCGAAAACCAACATTTCAAACTTATTAACTGTTGGAGAATTCAACTTTGACTTTCAGTGAGTGAAGATTTAACTCGGTTTCAGAGATCAAACAGCTCAGAGACTTAAAACCTCTCTGGGTTGTGTGGTTGCTCGTCGTGTGGTTGCTCGTCGTGTGGTTGCTCGTCGTGTGGTTGCTCGTCGTGTGGTTGCTCGTCGTGTGGTTGCTCGTCGTGTGGTTGCCGCTCATTCTTAAATAAAGTTGAGGATGAAACAAGAAAACAGCTCAGTCCTCTGCAGGTTTTTCTTCAGTTCTGATCCCTGATGGATCCCTGAGTTTCTCGAAGTTCAGATCGATTTAAACGCCAACTGTAAAAACCTGCTTCAGGATAAAAACCAGGTCCAGAGTCCAGGTGTCTCTGCCGCCCTAGATGGACTCGATCTGCCTACGAACTTTCTCGGAGGCGAGGCGGTCCAGCCAGCGTTGACGAACGACCACCAGGACCGCGAAAACAGCCGTTAGAGCCAACATGGCCGCCTCAAACTTCCAGAAGAGATGTTCCTCCATCACAGCGGAGCGACAGCTGGAGAGAGAGAGACGTGCTGAGTTTACCTGAGATTCACCTGAGAAAACCTGCCGGACCCGAGCTCCTGATCAAAACCACCAAACCCGTCCGCTTAATGTACCCACCAAACAAAAGCAAAGTTACGGACAGAATGTGAAACTGATAGGGCTGCAAAGTGCAGTAAAGAGATGAGGTAAAGTGCAGTAAAGGAACACAGCAGAGTGCAGTAAAGAAACACAGTAAAGTGCAGCAAAGAAACAGTAGAGTGCAGTAAAGGAACAGAGTAGAGTGCAGTAAAGGAACAGAGTAGAGGGCAGTAAAGGAACAGAGTAGAGGGCAGTAAAGGAACAGAGTGGAGGGCAGTAAAGAGATGAGGTAAAGTGCAGTAAAGGAACACAGCAGAGTGCAGTAAAGAAACACAGTAAAGTGCAGCAAAGAAACAGTAGAGTGCAGTAAAGGAACAGAGTAGAGGGCAGTAAAGGAACAGAGTAGAGGGCAGTAAAGGAACAGAGTGGAGGGCAGTAAAGAGATGAGGTAAAGTGCAGTAAATCCTGACCTCTTGTACTCGTCTTTGTTAGTTCTGTTGCAGTTGACCTTCTCCACGTATCCCGTCGATGCGCAGGACGACCACGACCTCTGAAACACAGACACAACTTCAGGACCTTCGAGCCGCCGCAAACTGTTGCTGTTTTCATGGCAACTACACTCTAAACACCAAGCAGTGGCTGTTTTGGAAACGCTAGAAGCGTCTGCATCTTTAAATGTGCTGCAAACACACACCGTCTGAAAAGCGGTACAAGGCGAACACTCGGCCGTCACCACAAAGTCCTCCAGCAACCAGCAGGGGGCGGCCGTCTGTTTCACCGCTGTAGGAGGAGAAGAAGAAGAAGGTCAGAGGTCAAACAGCTGCAGCGTCCTGATGACAACAAACTGGTCCTTGCTGCCGATGGTGGTCCGTACCTGTCGTTCTCTCTTCACTCAGCAAAGCTGCTCCGAACACCCTGAAACACAAACCCTCACATCGTCAGACTGACCTCTGACCTCAGCGGCCGCACCAGGAGACACACGCATTTCCAGGACTTTTCCAGGACTCTGGAACAAACTTCCAAGACCAAACATTCTCTGAACTGAGCATCGATACCTCCTATTTAACAGCTTTTTACATATGAGTCAAATAGAATAATGAATTCAGAACAAAAATAACCAAATATCCAGAATATGTTGATTTTAAAAATAACATTTTTTCTTTGTTTTTTTGTCAATTCTTACAGAAAAAATCTGGGTAATTTATTTTTTTCTTCAAAAAAGTTTTGGTGATTTTTAAAGAAAACACGCCTTCCAAACCCGCCAGCCTGCAGGTTGTCTAAAACTTTCCCAAACCTGGAAATTGCTACCAAAGTCCAAGACCTTTCCAGGTTTTTCATGACCATACAGACCCTGTCCTCACAGTACTGACCTTAGGGAGACGAGGCCCCAGAACAGAGCGTGGAGGACAAGGACTCGAGGCCGACAGCACGCCACGGGGATCCGACAGTCGCTCTCCATCAGCCTGCTCCGCCACCAGGATGACGCCGCAGCCACCCTGACTCCCGGAGACTGTTTTCTGACCAGGTACTGTTCAAGACTGGTTACTGTTCCTGACCAGTTACTGTTCCTGACCAGTTACTGTTTTCTGACCGGTTCCTGTTTGTGACCAGTTACTGACAGATCCTGTTGTCCATCTGCTGATCGGCTCAGTGTGTTTCAGGGCTGCAGGATGCTGAAATCTGAAAAATGAAACAGATCAATCTGTGTGTGTGAACTCAATTTTATTTATAAAGCTCATTATCACAAAACACGGTTTGCCTCAAAGACTATACAGCGTTCAACATCCCTCTGACCCATCGCCTCAGGAAAAACACCAAAATAAAGAAAATCTAGGTATCTGATATGTGTGAGAGGCTCATATCGGCCTATAATATCGACAAACAGAGAATATCGATTGGCCTATATATCCGTCAGGCTCTAATTACAAGCAAATATTACAGTTTATGTAAGTGTTGATAACAGCCACATGTGTATGTTAATAGTGGAGGCATGACTAATAATAATGGCAGTAGAAGATGTCGTCGCGCAGGATCACAGCATCAGTGTAACAGAGCCTCACGACACAGACGCAGCCACAGACAGGATCACAGCATCAGTGTAACAGAGCCCCACGACACAGACGCAGCCACAGACAGGATCACAGCATCAGTGTAACAGAGCCCCACGACAGAGACGCAGCCACAGACAGGATCACAGCATCAGTGTAACAGAGCCCCACGACAGAGACGCAGCCACAGACAGGATCACAGCATCAGTGTAACAGAGCCCCACGACAGAGACGCAGCCACAGACAGGATCACAGCATCAGTGTAACAGAGCCCCACGACACAGACGCAGCCACAGACAGGATCACAGCATCAGTGTAACAGAGCCCCACGACACAGACGCAGCCACAGACAGGATCACAGCATCAGTGTAACAGAGCCTCACGACACAGACGCAGCCACAGACAGGATCACAGCATCAGTGTAACAGAGCCCCACGACAGAGACGCAGCCACAGACAGGATCACAGCATCAGTGTAACAGAGCCCCACGACAGAGACGCAGCCACAGACAGGATCACAGCATCAGTGTAACAGAGCCTCACGACAGAGACGCAGCCACAGACAGGATCACAGCATCAGTGTAACAGAGCCCCACGACACAGACGCAGCCACAGACAGGATCACAGCATCAGTGTAACAGAGCCCCACGACACAGACGCAGCCACAGACAGGATCACAGCATCAGTGTAACAGAGCCTCACGACACAGACGCAGCCACAGACAGGATCACAGCATCAGTGTAACAGAGCCTCACGACACAGACGCAGCCACAGACAGGATCACAGCATCAGTGTGTCTGTGTGTGTGTATCTTCGGTTTTGTAGAAAATCATTCACAACTCCTCACAGCTTCAGCCACCAATTCTTTTTGAGATGTATAATCTGATGTTATTTCCCACAATGTTGCACGAGAACAGTGAAGAACACTTTCAAAGCAACATTCAGAACAGGTTTTTGAGGACTGAGATTACACAACACGTTTTGAATGAAAATGTAACGTGACATGTTAACGCTGAGAAACGTTTTTTAATGTGTTTTTAATGCTCATAGGGAATATTGTCTTAAATTTAAGTGTTCTGAGGACGGAGAGAGAACCTTCAACAACAACCTTATGTTGCGTCGGTTACATTATAACATTCTCTGAACGTTTATGGAATCGATCCCTGGTCGCTGTGCTCCTTTTCAAACAGGAAGCAGTGATTTTCGGGTGAGCTTTTCTGTAGTTTTTGTCTTGTGTGATTCTGATCTGAGGTGTTAGCATGGCAGCTAACAGGCTAACGGAGCTAATCACGTGACGACTGAATTTTTATCGATCACAGTGACGATACACGAATGGTGTGACGTCACTGACGGTTAAATATAAAACACTGTACGTATATTATTGATCTGTCTCTCACCGATCGCGGTCGGTGTCTCGATGTGTACCCGATAACGCTAACAGTGTATTTCCCCATAACGGCATGCTAACGGCAGCTAGCTCCGCTCCGCGGGCCCAAACACTCACCGGAACCAGTCGCCATGTTGGAATCCCCGCGGCGGGAACAGAGAGAACAGAAGATCCGGTGACACCGACACAAAGTGTCCGAAAACCCGCCAAGAACCGGAGGACCGACTGGGCCTAGCGACCGTTACCGAGCCTGTCCGCTAATACCGACTGACCCCGTCTGCCTACACCTCCGGTACAGGGTTTTCACAATAAAAGCGCCATGTACATACGTCAATTTAGGGACTGTTGTCTATGTATCAGAGGAGAGCGAAGCTCGTGTGACTTGTTAAAATGTTAAAAGAGTAAGAGTGACTTTTTTTTTAAAGAAAACAAATCGCCAAGAGGTTTAAAAGGAGAAAAAATAAAAAGAAAAAAGAAAAGGTATGATCACCATAACATTTTAAAGAAAAAAAAGCCAAAAAAATCAGAAGGAAAAAATAAGTCCCGCCTCCATGCTCAAAAAGTTATTTGACATGCTTCTCTCTGGATTTATTTTATTATTTTATCTACATATTATTATTATTATTATTATTATTATAACTTGATTTAATGTATTTATTATTTTCAATTCTTCTTATTCATCACGCTTAGTAATAATGGTAATAATTATTATTAGAATTATTTTAATTTTCAAAAATTATTTCATTATTAAAATTTGAGATATTACAATCATATGGATTAATCTGCAGTCTCTTGTTATTCGGTGTTTTGCACACGTATTTTCAGTTTTTCTTTTTTATTGCTCTTTATAATCTTTTAAGCAACGTGTTTGTTTATTCTCTGTATATATCCTATTATTATTATTATTATTGTAATTTTATTTTATTCTGTTTTACTTTATTCCATTTTAAGTGCCTTTCTTTGTGTTTATATAAAAATATTTTGTGTTTATATAAAAATATATATTTCATTCAGTCGCTGCTCTCTTATTTGCTTTTGCAACATAACAATTTCCGTCACGGGATTAATAAAGTATTTCTATTCTATTTTCAGAGGACGTCAGTGTTTCTCTGTCTCCATCTCAAACTACAATAAGTACATTTTATTTTGAAGGCTACAACGCAACACTTCCTCTTTCGTTCTGCGCAGCCGCGGTCTCTTGTCTGTGCGAAGTCGTCAGACACGCGCACGTCGGTCCTCCGCCGCCATCACTGTGACGTTTCATTGTTTACTTTATTTACAGCAGTTTTCGTCGGAATATTAATTATCGCAAAACATTAAAACGACAAGCCGATATTATCTACAACTAATCACATAAACACTCATGTAAATAAAAGTTAAAATGAGACAATAAACACATTTAACCCTTTGAAACCTGCGCACAGTGACGTAATCTCTTTTAAAACATGCACCAGAAATCACCAAAAATCAGCAAAACTTGGTTAAAAAAAGTTAGAAAATTACCTGAAATTTTGCCCAAAAACAGAAAAGAAAAATGGTTTTAAAAAAGTGATGGCCTGAAAAAAGCTAAAATATAAATGAGATTCATTATTTTCTATTAATAGTTTTATTATTTATCTCTTTCTTTTTTAAATTTTAATTTTCCTTAAAAATCTGGATGAAAAAAGAGAAACAACTCGAAAACTAAACTATATTTCTGTTAATTTTATACTTTTTAATGCTGCTTTTCAGGACATTTTCTTTTTGTTGCTAATTTTCAGCTCATTTGGACGTCTGCTCCTAATTTCTGGCTCTTTTTTGGTCCTTTGTCTTTTTCTTGTGTCCAGAATAATGTGGACACGCTGTGGACACGCTGTCTCCTGGACAACGTCATCTGACTTTAGTCTTCATCACATCGACCAATCAGAATCATTCAATCAGTCAGATCAATGATCAGCCAATCACAGTCCTCCATGTCTCTCCTGTGGACTGCTGCAGGGACACCGCGCCTCACAGACTGTGGATGTAGAAATGAGGACACCTGGAGCCACGAGGACAGAGACACACCTGGACAGGACGAGTCCCAGGACTCCACCCCCTCCAACAGAACCTGTCCTGGTTACACTGAGACACAGCAGGGGGGACAGAAAGGGACACACCAGGGGACAGAGGGACAGACAGACACACACAGAGGGACACACCAGGGGACAGAGGGATAGACATACACATACCGGGGGGGGGCAACAGAGGGACAGACAGAGAGACAAACCTGTCTGTTATTTCCAGTGATAAATGAAGGTGTCCTCCAGGTGCAGTGTCTCTATGTCTCTAATGAGTCTGAGTTTTTACCAGCACAGTGACTCTGCGTCTCTTCAGCCGCCGACACAGGCCGGGAAGACGACCACGTCCAGGAGGACGACCACGTCCAGGAGGACCACCGAATCCGTCCCTCTTCAGAGGGGGGACAACATCTGAATCTGAAACTTCAACCTGAAGGACAAAGAAAGACAATATTAAAATCACCTTCAGTGTCCACAGGACGGACTGTGTCCAGTGGACCGGCGAAATGTTGCACACAGATCATGATGACCTGGTGAAGACGTCACAACAGACGTAACAGACACAATAAAGACAAGAAAAACTGTTTAAAAAACATAAACGGTGTGTGGACAGTGGACAGTGGACAGCTGTCTTTGGTCTCTGGTGGAGGAGACACGTGTTTACATGTTCACATGCCTGCATCATGACATCACCTTTTCAAGAGGACGTGTGAAGGACGGACAGAGGGACGCAGACACGCTCCAACATGTCCATCATCCGTCCTGATGCAAAGATCAACTTCACATCATAACGTGATGAAGGATGTGAGTGCACGTGCATCAGAGCGTGCACGGCTGTGTGTGGCGGCGGCCTGTGAGGAGGCGGCGGCCTGTGAGGAGGCGGCGGCCTGTGAGGCGGCGGCCTGTGAGGAGGCGGCGGCCTGTGAGGAGGCGGCGGCCTGTGAGGAGGCGGCGGCCTGTGAGGAGGCGGCGGCCTGTGAGGAGGCGGCTAATCAATAAGTGGATTGACAGAAAAGTTGATGAGAAACTGGTTTAAGGCTCACAGGCCGCTAACTGAATGACCGTTCATGACTCAAGGAGCTGCCCCGAATTCATCAAGAAAGCTTCGTTTGGTCACCAATAAATCAATCAATAATTCTAATAATAATAATCAATGTGTTTGCTGATTTTTTTTGTGAAGGAAAAAATAGATTTCGTGATTAATTCAGAGAGACTGAAGCTGACTCACGAATTTTCAAACTCAACAGTAATTTTGGGTGAAAAGTTCCTTTAAACCTTCGCTGAAGTGACACACACACACACACACACACACACACACACACACACACACACACACACACACACACAGCTCCAGATCCTCCCAGCATGCACCTGTCCTACCTGCAGCTGAGGGGACGCAGGTGTGATGTCGGGCAGACGGCAGTCGACTCTCTGCAGACAGACGCCGATCAGCAGCAGAAACATGGTGCACGCCCTCAGCTTCATCTGCCAATCAATCAATCAATCAATCAATCAATCAATCAATCAATCAATCAATCAATCACCTGTTGATCTTCTGCTCTCTCTTCTTCTTCTCTCCTGTGTGAATGGGAGCAAACTGACTCTGGTTGCCGTGGAGACGATAATCCTCTCAGTCTGCTTTAGGAGTCACATGACCAGACGATGACATCACAGCGAGCTCCTCCAATCACTGGCCCTGCTGCTCAGAAACACTAATCTGGATCAGAGTGATCCAGTTCTGGTTTACGTCTGTGACGGTTTTTCATTGAATCCGGATCCAGATCCAGATCAGCAGGTCTCTGACAGCATCTGAGCTGTTGTTGGTGGTTTAAGTTTAAATAAAGTTTACAAAGAAGAGCAGACCATCCATCCACCGCCTAACATCTGTCCGTCCAAGACACTTCTCTCCCTTTCAACATTTTTGCTGATTTTATTGATTTTACTTTTTAACTTTCTGGTGTTTTTGTTGTTGTTGACGATGAGACAATTTCTCAGCCAGAAACTGTAAAGACAGAAATTATTGTTGGATTTTCTCATTTTGGACGGTCCTTCGACACATCGTGAGGTTGATTCACTCAGAGAGGCAACAGGACAAACGTTTGTAACTAACAAAACAAAAAGGTAAAAACAGCCAAATGACTGGAATAAAAACTACTGTTACTGGTATCACTGTAATTAAAAAAGTGATAAATGAAAGTTAAAATTAAATCATTTTTGGATTTATAATTACAGCTCGTGGGATTATTATTATTTTACAGGAACAAGTTTGTATATTTATGTATTTATTTTTTATTTAACTGGCCAGAACATATTTTCCTCCAAAGACCTCATCATTTGTTTGGTGTGATTTTTAATTTCTCCAGGTGGGAATACGACTAAATTAGAATACTCAATTATAGGTAAAAGTCCTGCATTTCTTACTTAGGAATTACATCAAGTGCTATATTTAAAAAAACAATATTTATCTCCTATCAGTATCTGCTAAAACCTCGTTATAGAAACACATGATCATTACTAACAGTATCAGCAAAAGTACTCATTTCCTGATTGGTTTAAAATTTTCACACAGATGGTTTCTGAGCTGATTATACCACATGAAACTCTGCTTACAAGTGGATCAGATGATCTTTTTCTCTCCTGTGTGAATTCTCATGTGTGTCTGTAAAGTTCCTCGATGTGCAAAAGATCTCCTACAACCTGAGCAGCTGAAAGGTTTCTCTCCTGTGTGAGTTCTTGCATGTTCCTTCAGCTTTCCACTTCTATCAAATCTTTTCCCACACTCAGAGCAGCTGAATGGTTTCTCCTTGACCTGATCATTTTTCAGAGAGTTTAAACCTGACTGAGGTTCTCTGGTCTCCCTCCAATCATCACTGTCCTCAGTCTCAGGTTCAGAAGAGTCTCCAGTCTTGTCCTCAGTCTCTGGCTGTAAATGTGTATCTGGATGTGAGTTCCTGTCTGGTTCTGGTCCTCCACAGTCCTCTCCATCAGCTTCTGTTTCCATCTGTTCAGTTAGTCTTTGATGAAGCTGTGAGGACTGAGGTTTCTCTTCATCATCTTCACTCTTCACAGGGACAGGAGTGAATGGGAACTTGGTGATATCAGCCTCCTCCAGACCTTGAAGCTGCTCTCCCTCTGTGACTTTCTCCGAGACAACAGTTTATTCGAGGACTTTCAGTCAGGCTTTAGAGTTCATCATAGCACAGAGACGGCACTAGTAAAAATTAATAACGACTTATTTATCGCTTCTGACACGGGTCTGATCTCTGTTTTAATCCTATTAGATCTCAGTGCTGCATTTGACACCATTGACCATCAAATCTTACTGCACAGACTTGAATCCTCAATTGGCCTTAAAGGAACGTCACTAGCCTGGTTTAGGTCATACTTATCAGATCGTTCCCAATTTGTTCACATCAATGATCAACCCTCCGCACATACAAAGGTCTGCTTTGGAGTGCCACAAGGTTCGGTGCTCGGACCAATCCTTTTCACTTTATATATGCTTCCTCTAGGCAACATAATTAGAAAACATTCCTTAAATTTCCATTGTTATGCTGATGATACGCAATTATATCTATCTATGAAACCAGATGAAACTGATCAGCTATCTAGACTTCAAACATGTCTTAAGGATGTAAAAGCCTGGATGAGCCGTAATTTCCTGATGTTGAATTCAGACAAAACTGAAGTTATTGTTCTTGGCCCAAAACACCTCAGAAGCTCCTTTTCCAACAATTTAATTTCTCTAGATGACATTACCCTGGCCTCTAGCACAACTGTAAGGAACCTCGGAGTTTTATTTGACCAGGATTTATCCTTTGCCTCCCATATAAAACAAACTTCAAGGACGGCTTTCTTTCACTTCGTAACATCGCAAAATTAGACATATCCTATCCCAAACAGATGCTGAAAAATTAGTACATGCATTTGTCACCTCTAGGCTGGATTACTGTAATTCCCTATTATTTGGTTGCCCAAACAAATCTCTTAGGTCTCTCCAACTGGTGCAGAACGCTGCTGCTCAGGTTTTAACGGGAAGCAAGAAAAGGGATCATATTTCTCCTGTTTCAGCTTCTCTGCACTGGCTCCCTGTGAAATCCAGGATTGAATTTAAAATCCTCCTCCTTACTTACAAAGCTCTAAATGTTCAGGCTCCATCCTATCTGTCACAGCTCATAGTTCCTTACCAACCCTCAAGATCACTGCACTCTGAAAACGCAGGGTTACTTGTGGTTCCCAAAATTTCCAAAAGTAGGTTAGGAACCAGAGCCTTCAGCTACCACGCTCCTCTCCTATGAACCATCTTCCATTTTCGTCAGGGAGGCAGACACCGCTTTCAACTTTTCAGGGTAGACTTAAGACCTTCCTCTTGATAAAGTTTTATAATCAGGGGCTGGCTCAGGCTGCCTGGACCAGCCCATAGTTAGGCTGACATAGGTTTAACCTGCCGGGGGACTTCTCTGATACGCTTGAGCTCCTTTCCTTCTCTCAATGCCGCCATCGGAAATCATGCATGTCTGTTAACTGCATTGCCATGTGCGAGCTTAGCTTAGCTCTGTGATAGCCATGTGGTACTTCCACCTGCCTGGGGCTCGCTGATTACAGAGCCTGGGTCTGTTGAACTGCACCACGCTAATCCCATTGCCTCTCGGAGCCGCTCCTGCTCCCTTGTTTCCTAAGTTTCCCTGGATCCTGGCCGTAACCTTGACTGTGCCTAACCGTGGTGACAGCTGTGCTGATGCTGTGATCCTGCCTTTGGTTGTGCTCGTGCTGTGTGATCTTGCCTTTGGACAACTCCCTTTCACATATGCATGAGACTGTTATCACCTCTATCAACATCATCATAGAGAGCAATTACTAATTTCACACCTACCATTATTGCAATATGACATGCATCTGTTTCTATTATTGCTGTGCCCCCCGCCACCTCCCCCCCTCCCTTTCTCTTTCCTTTTTGCCATGATTGTATTTCATTTGCTATTTACGTTTACATCTATTGCCTCGTCTGTCCGTCCTGGAAGAGGATCCCCACTATCCTCTCACCGCTTCTTCCTGAGGTTTCTTCCTCTTTTTTTCCCCTACAGGGGTTCTTTTTGGGGAGTTTTTCCTTGGGTGATGTGAGGGTCTAAGGGCAGAGGGATGTCGTACACTGTAAAGCCCTCTGAGGCAAACCATGTTTTGTGATAATGGGCTATATAAATAAAACTAAAACTGACTGCTCCACAGCTCCTCCTGCTCCTCTTTAATGTATGGGGGCTCTGGGTCCTCCTGCTCCTCTTTGACAATAATCACTTTCTGGACACCTGAAGGTAAATCTGAAACACAGACAGACAACATTGTTACCGTAAGCTAACAGGTGCTAGGTCATAACATCAGGGTCTGACACCAACTGCAGCTGGTTGTATGTCAGCAAAGTTTCAGTTTCACGTCACTGGTTTCTGCGAGCAGAGTTAAGTCTTTACTCGAATCTTTTCAAGTTAGTGATCAAAAAAAGTGAAACATCCTGGAGCATGAGCCACTGTTACAGCTTGCAGACATCATCTTGGTGTGTGCCCCATAAAGTGGCCATTCCCCTCGTAGAATACACCAAAAACCTTTAATAAGAATCAACTCCCATGTCCTCATGAGCAAAGGTGATCAGATCCACTTGGCCAGACATTGCTTCAAAATAGGCCTGCCTGATGTGGATCCTCCTTGTGACACAAAACCTTGTCTGAGGTGCGGAAAGACTTAGTGTGGTCCACATAGAAGTCGTGAAACCTTTCAGCCTCTGCAAAAGGGTGTGGCAGTGGATAGAAAGCCTCCAGTAACAGATGCCTGAGGACAAAATTCCCAGCCAGGACCTTATGCTGTAATAACAAACAAACAAAGAGCAGTGAAGTAATGAGTCCTAAAACACGGAAGTCCGTTAGCCTTTTAGCACTTGCGGTTGCCTCGTCTCAAAGTCTCTGTTTTTTTTGGGTTTGGGGTAGAATGTCTGAAATATCTGTGAAGTAGGGCTGGGCAATAAAACAATAACAATTTCAGTCGCGATAGAACTTTTCCTTTATTGAAATATGAGACGTAGTCGATAAAATGGCGATAGAACGCTTTCCAACCATGTTTTGACAGACGACACGAACAGCCAATGATAATAAGAATAGCGCTGCGGCGAACCAAATACAGTGAAGGACTTTGACTGTAGAACAGCTGAGTGTTTGACAGCCACAGCACTCAAACAGCCACATCTGCAGAGGTGAAAGTGACTTCTTTAGACTCTACAGACGACTTTGTGTTAGTTTCAGCTTTAATCAGACTTTGGATGAATTATTTAGAAACAGCAGGACGCATCGCTCTGTGTCTCATCCGGCCGCTCGCGCTGAGCTCTCATTATTATTACCAGGGGCAGATGTAATGTTTTGGGGGCCCGGGGCCACAAGCACATGAGCTTATTTTCAGCCTTTCTCTAACTGTGAATGTCGGCAGGCTGTTGGCAGCTATAGGAGAAGTAGGCCGACTCAAAAGTTTTTAATTCCTGAGTAAAATGATTAACAGCACAGAAGTTTGACAGAAGCTGAAGTCAGAGTCCTGCAGTCAGGAGAGGTCGGCCTATTATCAGCACAATGTGCTTCAATTTACCTGAAGTTTGTTTCAGATGGAGCTTTTCATTTTTATATAATGCTGGAAAGTTTAATAAATAATAATGATTCAAGTGTTTAATTACAGTCCAACACACCATGGTCACATGACACTGTGTCAGTGAACTATGAGGGCAAAAAACAAACCACAAAAAAAGCAAAATAATCGTAATCAAAGTAAAATCTTCAGTTAATCGTGATATTGATATCAGGTATGAGGCTCGGACCTTTGCTGGGAGGACATTTTAGTACCTGGACCTCTGTGAGTTTTAGTAGAATAGGTCCTCCAGCTGGTGATGCTGTTCTACAGTATATTTGTCATGTTCAATGTCTGACAGAAAATAAATATTTAAACATAAATGAACCTGATGATATCTTCATATCTCACTGAGGAGTCAAAGGAACCTTTAAGCTCCACAGAAACACTGATTTGATGGATATTAAGTGATATGACAAAAATTATCGTGATAAGACTTTTTTTTATCGCCCAGCCCTACTGTGAAAATTACCATGTTGAAATAAACCTGTAAGCCTCACAAACTTGTGTTCGTCACAGAGATTATTTTAATCGAAAATCCCAGAAGGTTTTTGACGAGGGGAGCCAGAGCGATGCTGACTTCCTGTTAGACTACAAAAATACGTCATTCCTTCGCCACTCTATAAAGGTTCAGACTGAAGCTAGCTGCGGCTAACAGCTAACGTTAGCTTAGCATCATTAGCAGAAAATAAACAAACCTCTTCTTCTTCTTCTCGGGTTTGAAGCCTCGTGCAGCAGCAGTTTCCGGTGTCGGTCCATCTCTGCTCCGGTTACTGAACTAAACTCTGACGGTTTGTTTTTCTGCCGTTATTCAGATCCAGCTAACGGTTCACTCTGCTAACCGAGATCACCGTCACACCGGCGGAAGTACACACTAACACTGCCGGGGACATGTTCCCCCCCTTTTTTTAACCCTTTGAACCTGAGCAAATTATTTTTATTTTGAATCATTTTTTATTTCTAATCTTCGGGAGGAGGTGATGAGCAACATGACATGAAATTACTCAAAATAAGCACGAAATCTGTAAAACAAAGTAAAAGACTTGAACATTTTATATAAAAAGATTAAATTATTTTAATATTATCTATTATATATTAATATTTTAAGATAAAAAAAAAATACAATAAAAAACATAAAGGAATGACTTCAAAAGTGACATACAAACATGCTTCCATAGTTACATGACTTTAAGCATGTAAATATTATTGTATTTTCTGAAAATGTCCTTTAAGTTTTTGGACTGCACATGGAGGCACATTTTGGAACAACAATCATCATCAGCAACACAGAAAAAAAAAGACAGAACAAAGTTCAAAACAACCTTTAATCACAGCTGCGTTCAGAGAGCGATCATGTGACACCTACACGTACACAAACACTACCTGCTCATCGCTGGGGGGGCGGGGCAGCAGGACTCGGGTCCTGATTGGTTTCGATCCTCCGCAGTGATGGCTCTGAAGCTGACTGTACCACCTGAATGTCTGCAGACAGACGGAGCAGCTGTGAGGCTTCTCTCCTGTGTGAATTCGCATGTGTTTCTGTAATGTCAGTTTCTCCGTGAAAGTTTTCTGACAGACAGAGCAGCTGTGAGGTTTCTCTCTCGGATGAGTATATCTCCTGTGTATCTTCAGGTCTAACACCCGGCTGAATCTTCTCTCGCACTCAGAGCAGCCGAACGGTTTCTCTGAATCTCTGACGGCGACGACTTCTTCCTTCGGAGAGTTTGAAGCTGGCTGAGGCACAGTGAGTCTCTGGTGCCGCTGTGAGGACTGAGGCTTCTCCTCTTCATCGTCACTGGAGCTCCACTCCAGCTGCTGAGCGGGAACCTGGTCCTGACCCACCAGCTGCTGGATGTCTGCAGCACACAGGAGACACACCCTGAGACAAACTGTGATTAATGCTCGACGTTAACGGAGCCTTCTGTCCAAACTCTGAATCTGATACAGATTGTGGAGACAGTGTGGCGCAGTTCCAGCGAGATACAAATGTAGGAGACAAATTAAGTGAAATAAGCAGAACAGAATGAAAATAGTTCTCAGTCCACATGTGACCATGTGTTTAATGACCTCACTGAGCACCGCCGACCACAACGCTGCCTCCGTTTACTGCGCGATTAATCTAATCGCAATTGCAATTGCGATTTCAGACAGTGCGATTACATAACCACAAACAAGGCTGCGATTTGCGATTTAAATCAAATAAATGTGCGTGTGTGTGCCTGTGAACGTGACTGCCTCTCCTCTAGTGTGTGGAGCCCAGGCTGAGTCGGTAGCGACAAAAAATGCAACGTCTGTTATATGGTGATACTTTGGGTTCAGGTACGGCGACGTTGCACAGAAAGACCTGCAGTGTAAAACCTGCAAAGTTCAAGTCGCCACGATCGACCGACCGATCTGTGTCAACCCTTGAGACAGCGCAGAGAAAATATGAAGAATGCATGCGAGAAAACACTGCATCGGGCCTGAGAGGCTTACGCAGCGCGGGACCTGTGAGGAGCGTCAGGTGACCATCGCGACAGACAACGCCACGAACATCATCAAGACGGTGCAGCTTAATAACGGCAAAGACTCCGCTGTTTTGGCCATAGACCTCATCTTGCTATTGGTAAGTGAATTCTTTCTGCACTCCTTTGCCTATCTGCCATGTTTACTATTTCTTTTTTTAATCTGTATTTTTTTATAAATTATATTATTCGACCATTCTGAATAAGTCAAACTGCATTATCAGCCCTACATGGTTACAAACAGCTTGTTGGTTACTAGTAATTGTCTGTTATGTGTTTGCTTTTGCTTTTGATGAATTTAAAAGTGTGCTATATATATTAAGGTTCTTCTTATTCTGATTATTATTATTATTCATGTTATCATTATTATAGGTGATGGAAATTCACCAGCAGCAGCAGCAGCCTGAAACGCAGCGCACCATATTTTTGGAGGAGGATAGCCTGGATGTGGAAAGTCCACCTGCAGCCAAAGCCAAGAGAAAAACTTTAGCCAGTTAAAGGAAACACTTATTTTTATGGGAAAATATTAAATTATTCTGAAAACAGTACTGTAAAAACTTCTTATTCTACTTAATATTTGTATGTTCTGAGTTGAGAAATACACACTTTGAAACTATTATTATTCTCTGCATTTTTCTTGATAACCATGAAGGTACTCACGATATCATTTATTTATTTTATCATAATCGCAAATCGCAACATTGTTCAGTATAATCACAATCGCACATTTTTACCAAATTGTGCAGCACCAGTGCAATATTACGACCTCCTGCGCCGTCGCCTCCTTTATTATTCGGTGAAACGTTTGACTCCATCTGTTGCCTGTTTCAACGGCAACACAGAGAACGCATACAAGTATGAGGACAGAGATGTCAGAGACGTATTTTCTAGACATATTATCTAGTTAAGAAATATTATACACCTACGAAATATTTCCTGGAGATATTATGTAGGAGATAAACTTTTTATTACATTATATTATCTACCTTGGAGATTTTATTTACCTAGAAGATATCTACAGATATTGTCTACCAGGGATATATTATCTCAAGATAGTATCTATCTAGGAGACATTTTCTGTAGGTGTTGTCTTTTTGGTCTTCTAGGAGATATTTTTAAGAGATATTGTCTACCTAGGAGATATTATCTACAGATATTATATTACCTAGCAGATATTATCTTGAGATTATCTCCCTGGATATTATTGACTCTGGACATATTATCTGGTAGGATATAAACTTTTAGGTCACCTGGAAGATATTATCCAGAGATATTATCCACCTAGGAGATTCTAGCTACCTAGATAATATTATCTACAGACATTTTCTACCAAGGAGATATCATCTACCTAGGATTATCCATCTAGTAGACATTGTCTCCTAGGTAGGAGATACATTTTTTGGCTTAATTGAGCTGTTTTCAGAATTTCAAAAAGCTGTGAAAAGCGAAGTGCTTTGTGCATGATGCAAAGAGCATTAAATGCAGCGTAAAAAAAAAAGGTTTCACCTGACGGAGGCTCTCCAGTCTCCGAGCCATCAATAATGACCTCAGTCTGAGGTTCAGGACACGTCCAGACATCACACCCATGAAAACTGTCGGAGGTTTCATCATTTCTCAGAGAGTGTACAGCTGACTGGGTCTCTCTGGTCTCCTTCCCATCATCACTGGGGGGACGTGGCAGCAACCTGTATCTGGTTGGTTGAGATCCTAAACACTGATGGTTTCTGAGGCAAGAAAGCAAAGTGAACCTCCGGTGACAAAAACAGCAGCTGAACCTGTCCTCTCCTGTGTGGGTTTTCATATGTTGCTTCAGATTTCCCTTCTGCTTAAATCTTCTCTCACACTCAGAGCAGCTCACTGATTTCTCTCCTGTGTGAGTCATCAAATGTCTGTTGAGACTCCCTTTGTGGTCAAATCTTTTCCCACACTCAGAGCAGCTGAATGGTTTCTCACTGACAGGGACTGCATCCTTTTTCAGGGAGTTAAAATCTGACTGAGGTTCTCTGGTCTCCTTCCAATCATTATCGCTGAATTCAACCTTAAATTCAGAAGAGTCTCCAGTCTTGTCCTCAGTCTCTGGTTGTAAATGTGTATCTGGATGTGAGTCCCTGTCTGGTTCTGGTCCTCCACAGTCCTCTCCATCAGCTTCTGTTTCCATCTGTTCAGTTAGTCTTTGATGAAGCTGTGAGGACTGAGGTTTCTCTTCATCATCTTCACTCTTCACAGGGACAGGAGTGAATGGGAACTTGGTGATATCAGCCTCCTCCAGACCTTGAAGCTGCTCTCCCTCCTGACTGCTCCACAGCTCCTCCTGCTCCTCTTTAATGTGTGGGGGCTCTGGGTCCTCCTGCTCCTCTTTAATGTGTGGGGGCTCTGGGTCCTCCTGCTCCTCTTTAATGTGTGGGGGCTCTGGGTCCTCCTGCTCCTCTTTAATGTGTGGGGGCTCTGGGTCCTCCTGCTCCTCTTTAATGTGTGGGGGCTCTGGGTCCTCCTGGTCCACACTGGAGTGGGGGACCTCTTCTTTAATCACCAACAGCTGAGGCTCTCTGACACCAATTATCACTTCTCGTACATCTGGAGGTAAATCTGAAACACAGACAGAAAATTACAAAACTTGTGTCAGTATGCTGTGTAGTAAAGTATGAAGTAAAATTGTCACGGTAAAATATGCAATAATAAAGTCACATGGTCTGCACTCCTCCAATCATATGCAGGCTTCCTTAAATTGCCAGAGCTTGGTCCGCATTGCCGGCAGTAAGTCGGACTCGTTTCCGGTGAGGGTTGGACTCCGCCAGGGCTGCCCTTTGTCACCGATTCTGTTCATAACTTCTCTGGACAGAATTTCTAGGCGCAGCCAGGGTGTTGAGGGAGTCCGGTTTGGTGACTTCAGGATTGGGTCTCTGCTTTTTGCAGATGATGTGGTCCTGTTGGCTTCATCAGGCTGTGACCTCCAGCTCTCACTGGATCAGTTCGCAGCCGAGTGTGAAGCGGCTGAAATGAGAATCAGCACCTCAAAATCCGAGGCCATGGTTCTCAGCCGGAAAAGTGTGGTGTGCCCTCTCCGGATCGGGGACGAAGTCCTGCCCCAAGTGGAAGAGTTTTAAGTACCTCGGGGTCTTGTTCACAAGTGAGGGAAGGATGGAGCGGGACATCGACAGGCGGATCAGTGCGGCGTCTGCAGTAATGCGGACTCTGCACCGATCTGTCCTGGTGAAGAGGGAGCAGAGCCGAAAGGCAAAGCTCTCGATTTACCGGTCGATCTTCATTTTCCACCCTCACCTACGGTCACGAGCTTTGGGTAGTGACCGAAAGAACAAGATCGCAGGTACAAGCGGTCGAAATGAGCTTCCTCCATAGGGTGGCTGGGCTCTCCCTTAGAGAGGAGGCCCCGAGCAGACCCAGGACACGCTGGAGAGACTGTCTCTCAGCTGGTCTGGGAACGCCTCGGGATCCCCCGGGAAGAGCTGGATGAAGTGGCCGGGGAGGGGAGTCTGGGCTTCACTGCTTACGGTGCTGCCCCCGCGACCCGACCCTGGAGAAGCGGAAGAAAATGGATGGATTGGACCTCCACTGTCATGAATAACGAACAGTCCCTAATAATGATACAAAGCCTGGATGTGATAATGGGCCCAAACTTTCAGCTGGCTGCAGGGGCTCACTTTGATTCCTCCACTTCTTATTAAATACATTTTATTTCTCTGTATTTTTCTGCTCTGCTCAGTGTCTGTCTGATGAAGTTTTCTGTTTCTGCTCGGAACTGATTCCTGATATACACTCAGATTTTAACTCATTCGTCCATTTTAAAGCCAAAAACGTTTTCAGGGTAAAAAAAGGAGCCGGAGTGAATAAAAAGTACAGCTTATTTATCAAAGAGGACGATCCGATGAAGTACAAATACCTCAAGACTTCAGCACGATAACGCCACTGAGTAAATGTACTCCGTTACTTTCCTCCGCTGGCTCTAATAAACAATAAACAAACAATAAACAAACAATAAAAGTTCCGACTGAAGCTAGCTGCGGCTAACAGCTAACGTTAGCTTAGCATCGTAAGCAGGAAGAAAACAAACCTCTTCTTCTTCTTCTTCTTCTCGGGTTTGAAGCCTCGTGCAGCAGCAGTTTCCGGTGTCGGTCCATCTCTGCTCCGGTTACTGAACTAAACTCTGACGGTTTGTTTTTCTGCCGTTATTCAGATCCAGCTAACGGTTCACTCTGCTAACCGAGATCACCGTCACACCGGCGGAAGTATACACTAATACTTCCGGGGCTGCCTTCAAAATAAGACTTACCACTGAGGACCCCGGAACCAGTTGAGGAGAGTAACGAAGTACATTTACTCAAGTACAAAAGTACTTCACCAAAGTACTTTTTTGTTCCTTTACATCTCAGGGGGAAACATTTTCAGTTTCTTTACTAATTCGGACGAACGCAGGCTGAAAAATAAAAGACTGTAGATTTTCAGAAAAAAGTAACAATATCACGAGATTAAAGTCAGTCAATTTTAATAAAAAAAAAAATCACTGGAAAAAGTCGTAATTTTGAGGAAAAAGGTCGCAGTTTTGAGAAAAAAAAATAATTTTGAAGAAAAAAGTTGTAGTTTCAAATAAATTTCATTATTTTGAGAGAAAAATCGTAGTTTCAAAAAAGTTGTAATAGATCAAGAAAAAATGTAATTTTGAGAGAAAAGTCATACTTTCAAGACAAAGATTGTTATTCAGAGAAAAATGTTGTAATTTTGAGAAAAAAGTCATAATTTTGAGATAAGTCATAATTGTAAGATAAATCTTAATTTCTTGAGAAAAAATCCTACTTTACAGATAAAAGTTGTAGTTTCAAGAAAATAGTCATAATATTACTTGTATAAAATTGGGCATTTATGACAAAAAGCTGTAAAATTACTCAGTAAAACTGGTAAATTTGCCATAATACTACAAATTCTTGTTGTATTAAAAATACTTTTCTTTAAATTGTGACTTTATTCTTCAAACGTTTTTGACTTTTCTTGTTATATGCAGCACGTATGCTACACTAAAATGTCTTAAATGCTATATGGGGTGAATTTGAGCTAATCAGACTAATTAGAGCTGCTAATGAGCTGCTGAAGTTGGTTGATGTCATTATTTCGTATTATGTACGAAGGTAACTTCCATCATCTTGTCAGCGGCTTCTTTAACATGGAGACATTTATAATAACAATCATCTGTTAGGACACCGAAAACGGGACAAAGTCATGTTCAAAATAACCTTTAATCACAGCCGTGCGTTCAGACAGCGATCATGTGACCAGAAGGAAGAATCACAAGTTAAAATGACCTACAGGTACACAAAAACCACCTGCTCATCACTGGGGGGGCGGGGCAGCAGGACTCGGTTCCTGATTGGTTCAGGTTCTCCGTGGTCACACTGATGGTTTCTGAGCTGATGACACCACCTGAAAGTCTGCTGACAAACAGAGCAGCTGAATATTTTCTCTCCTGTGTGGATTCTCATGTGTGTCTGTAAACTTCCATTCTGTGCAAAAGATTTCTTACAAACGGAGCAGCTGAAAGGTTTCTCTCCTGTGTGAGTTCTCATGTGTGTCTTCAGATTCCCTTTGAAGCTAAATCTCTTCCCACATTCAGAGCAGCAAAAGGGTTTCTCTCCTGTATGAGATTTTATGTGTTGCTTCAGGTTTCCACTTTTATCAAATCTTTTCCCACACTCAGAGCAGCTGAATGATTTCTCTTCTGTGTGAGTTCTCATGTGCTTCTGTAAATATCCATTCTCTGTAAAAGATTTATTACAAACTGGGCAGCTGAAAGTTTTCTCCACTGTATGAGTTCTCAGGTGTCTCCTCAGATGTGTCTTACGGAAAAATGTTTTCCCACAGTCAGAGCAGCTGAATGGTTTCTCTCCTGTGTGAGATTTTGTGTGAATCTTTAAATGCGACATGTAACTAAATCTTCTCCCACAATCAGAGCAGCTGAAAGGTTTCTCTCCTGTGTGAGTCTTCATGTGCTGCTGCAGATTGTCCTTGCGACCAAATCTTTTCCCACACTCGGAGCAGCTGAATGGTTTCTCACTGACTTGATCATTTTTCAGAGAGTTTAAACCTGACTGAGGTTCTCTGGTCTCCCTCCAATCATCACTGTCCTCAGTCTCAGGTTCAGAAGAGTCTCCAGTCTTGTCCTCAGTCTCTGGTTGTAAATGTGTATCTGGATGTGAGTCCCTGTCTGGTTCTGGTCCTCCACAGTCCTCTCCATCAGCTTCTGTTTCCATCTGTTCAGTTAGTCTTTGATGAAGCTGTGAGGACTGAGGTTTCTCTTCATCATCTTCACTCTTCACAGGGACAGGAGTGAATGGGAACTTGGTGATATCAGCCTCCTCCAGACCTTGAAGCTGCTCTCCCTCCTGACTGCTCCACAGCTCCTCCTGCTCCTCTTTAATGTGTGGGGGCTCTGGGTCCTCCTGCTCCTCTTTAATGTGTGGGGGCTCTGGATCCTGCTGGTCCTCTTTAATGTGTGGGGGCTCTGGGTCCCCCTGGTCCTCTTTAATGTGTGGGGGCTCTGGGTCCTGCTGGTCTTCTTCATCAACGATCATTTTCTGAACATCTGAAGGTAAATCTGAGACACAGACGGACATTAATCTGACCTGATTTTTTTCAGTTTATTTCAGGAAAAATACCTTCACTGATGTTTTAATTTTCATAGTTGTTGGTTCTTTAGTTGATTTTTTAAAATGTTGAAAGAGTCATAGTATAGTTTCTTGTTTTTTAGTTGAATGGTAAAATAAAAAAGTCAAAATATGTTATAAAGATTCATAGAATTAAAAAAACGAGTATAATTTTATCGTCATCAGTCAAACTTTATTGTTTTTTAAAGAAGGTTCAAAATATCAAAATAGAGTACCTCAGCGCTGTTCTACAGTACCGGAGTAAATGTATTTCGTTACTTTCATCCACTGGTACTAATAAACAAACAAATAAACAAACAATAAAAGCTCAGAGTGAAGCTAGCTGCGGCTAACAGCTAACGTTAGCTTAGCATCATTAGCAGGTAGAATACAAACCTCTTCTTCTTCTCGGGTTTGAAGCCTCGTGCAGCAGCAGTTTCCGGTGTCCGGTGTCCATCTCTGCTCCGGTTACTAAACTAAACTCTGACGGTTTGTTTTTCTGCCGTTATTCAGATCCAGCTAACGGTTCACTCTGCTAACCGAGATCACCGTCACACCGGCGGAAGTACACACTAACACTGCCGGGGCGGCCTTCAAAATAAGACTTATCACTGAGGACCCCGGAACCAGTACATTTACTCAAGTACAGAAGTACAATACTGAAGAACTTCAACTACCCAGCAGGATATACAGACATGAAGCCTTTGATACCCAAACAGAAAGGCTCTATTTCTTTCAAAAAACATATTTTTTTGAAAATCAAATAAGCAATTTTTAAAAACCTTTTTCTTCTTTTCTCTTTTTAAATTACTGTTTGTAGGACAGCTAAGGGTCCTGAGTTGCTTTCAGCAGTGCCACTAACAGTAACACAGTCCCAAGACTTGATTGAAAATTGAAAATTTATTGAAAATACAAGGATTGAAATAGAAATTCTGAAAATAAAAATCACAGCAGTGTTATAGACAAATCTGTTAAATGCCTTATTGCTTAACATTTTTCTCACATATAACTGCATATTCATTTGTGTTGTGAAATTAGCACATTGGTAAAGATGGAGTCCAGATCGAACTCTCGTCTGCAGCCAAACTGACGACAGAGTTTTCTTACAGCTTCGTTTTTCACCTGGATGGACACGGTTTAGTTTTGCTCTTTTTTTTTCTTTAAAATGTTTTGCAGATTTTTTTTTCTTTTTCCAAACCTTTCCCAACAAAAAAGAAATTCCCTGTTTTTTCCAAAACTTTAAAGGTTTATTTAATTTCCCCAAACTTTTCCAGGCCCGGAAATTGTTATTTGCTAATTCTGTTATTTTCCAGGTTTTTCATGACTGTACAAACTATTTAAGGTGAAAATCTGTATCTGGAGGAGGTAGGAGGACTTTTCAGATTTTTGTAATCAGAGACAGTGCCAGAAACAAAGAGTTTGGAGGAAAAGCCTCCAAACACGGGCTGAAAGTGAGTTCATTCAACACTACAAACTAGATGGAGGGAGAATGTTTGTTGTTCTCATTGGAGTCACTCTCACATCTCTTACCCAACACAATATCAATATATTTATAGACATAAGTTGATCACGAAACTCAGATATTTGCAGCTGTAAAAATGTTTCAGTGTCCATCCATCCATCCATTTTCTTCCGCTTATCCGGGGTCGGGTCGCGGGGGCAGCAGCCTAAGCAGGGAAACCCAGACTTCCCTCTCCCCGGCCACTTCGTCCAGCTCTTCCCGGGGGACCCCGAGGCGTTCCCAGGCCAGCTGTGAGACGTAGTCTCTCCAGCGTGTCTTGGGTCTTCCCCGGGGCCTCCTACCGGTGGGACGTGCCCTGAACACCTCACCAGGGAGGCGTTCTGGATGCATCCTAATTAGATGTTTCAGTGTGATCACACAAACAGCACCTTGACAGCCTCGTACTGTGACGCAGGTCCATCTGTGACAACCAATCACACCTGTTAAAGAGTGCATCATACATAACAACAGGGTCAATCACATCTCCTCCAGAGCTCCTCGGACAATTTTCCTAAATCAACTCTAAGGTAGGACTACTTCCAAAAAATTTCAGCTAAGTTAGGAGCTCTCGGAGAGCATTCTCAAAATGTTTGTGAATACTGCCCCTGGATGTTTTCTCAGACTTCCCTTTCATCCATTTCTTTTACCACAAACAAATAAAGAGCAAATAAATGGTTTCTCTCCTGTATGAAATTCCATGAGTACTTTTTTACTGAACAAATCTTTTAACTCAGCGCGTTTGTTTTTGCTTCCATTTTTGACAGATTTAAGTTAAAGATGGAATATTTTTTTCATGTAATCAGTATATATATGTATATCTATATATATTGGAGATCAAAATCAAGGCAGCATGTAGGGATGTCAGTCCTCTAACAGAGCTGCAGAAAGTGTGGCCAAGAAAGGGCTACCTAAGAAGTGCATCAACCTGTCCAAACCAGAGGCACTGAAGACTGCCAAACAGAGACTGACAGCACTGGCTGCCCGACTGAGGAGATACAAGAGACGTAGAAAGCAGGAGAAAGTTTGCCGACAAAACAGAAAGAAGGAAGGAGAGGGAAGCAACACATAACACCAAAGCTCAGTCACTAATGGATCTAAGAGCAGACCACAGCAACCTCCCAGAGCAAGAACCAGTACACTGGCAGACATCCAGGAGAGTGTGTCACATATGAAGAGCTGGACAGCACCTGGCCCTGATATAGCTCATACCTACTGGCTAAAGAAGCTGACTGCACTCCATGAATGCCTATCAGCACAAATAAACGAACTACTGCAAGATGGGACCCACCCAGAGTGGATGACCCAAGGACGGACAGTCCTGATCATGAAGGACCCCAGAAGGGAGCGATACCTTCAAACTACTGGCCAATAACATGCCTCTGCTCAACATGGAAGCTCCTGTCAGGCATCATTGCGGCTAAGATGAATAAGCTTATGGCTCAATACATGAGCGGGGCCCAGTTGGCAGTAACACCAGGGGAGCCAAACACCAACTACGGGTCATAGTAGTAGTAGCAGTAACATAGTGGATGTACAGGACAGTTACAAGTACCTTGGAATCCCGCAGGCAAATGGGAACCATGATGAGGCTGCAAGGAAGTCAGCCATAACCAAATACCTTCACAGAGTCAGGTAAGTCCTGAAAAGGAAGCTGAATGGAAAGAACAAGGTCAATCAACACATACGCACCTCCAGTCATCAGATACTCTGGTGGTAAAATAACTGGCCAAAGGAGGAGATAGAGGCCAATGATACAACAGCAAGAAAACTTCTCATAACAACTAAAATCCAGGAGTACATCAGAAAGATGGCCACAAAACAATAATTTGCTGATGATGATGAGAATGAGATGGAGATGTTGTCACGGAAGGACAAGACCCTGCACGGCTTGTACCACCAACAGATAGCTAAAGTGGCTGATATCGGGAAATCCTGCCAATGGCTGGACTGTAGGACATCACGAAGGCAATGATCATGGCTGCACAAGAACAGGCACTGAGTACAAGAGCAATAGAGGCCGGAGTCTACCACACCAGGAAGGACCCCAGGTGCTAGCTGTGCAAAGTGGCCTCTGAGACAATTCAGCACTTAACAGCAGGGTGTAAGATGAAGACAGGCACAGCATACATGGAGTGCCATGACCAAGTTGCAACACCAAGGGCTGAAAGAGGAGCTAGGGAAGGTGTGGAAGGTGAAGGCAGCTGTGGTACCAGTGGTTGACGGAGCACTCGGGGCAGTAACCCCGAAACTAGGACAAATTGGGACAGCGACTCCAGCAGATTCCAGGAACAACATCTGTAATGTCAGTCCAGAAGTGTGCAGCCCTAAGAACAGCTAGGATACTGCGTAGAACCCTCAAGCTCCCAGGCCTCTGATAGAGGACCCTAGACTGAAGGAAGAAACAACACAAAGGGATAGGACGAGAGAGGGAATATATATATACACTGTATATATGACATAGATGATACTATCACTTCCAGTCATTATCTAAAATATTCATAACAAGGGACTGTATCATCTAGTCCTACACTGGACAGACCAAAATTGAAAGAAACATATCTAAATTGTGTATGACAAAGTCTTACATCTTTTTCCATATGCTTTGAAAAATGGGAGTAAAAACAAGTGTTGCATTTATTTCTTTGTTCAGTTTAGATTTCTACTTTCAATAAAAGCTTTGCTGCACATAGAAAAGCTGACAGGTTTATCTACTGGATTCTCATGAGTGCCTTCACATGTCCCCTGGTGCCAAATCTTTTCCACACTCAAAGGAGCTGAATGATTTCTTGCGAATGTTACATCCCATACCACTGACAGACTGTGTGGACTCTCTGAAGAGTGTAAATTACACACTGAACAAAAAAACTGTTACTAACTGAGCAGCGGAATGTTCTTTTCTCCTTTGTGGATGATCATGTGTTGAACTTGTCTTATCCTTGTGAATTAATACTTGACCACACACTGAGCAATAAGATCTCTGGTCTCCCTCCAATCATCACTGTCCTCAGTCTCAGGTTCAGAAGAGTCTCCAGTCTTGTCCTCAGTATCTGGTTGCAAATGCCTATCTAGATGTGAGCTCCTGGCTCTCCAGAGTCCTCTTCATCAATTTCTGTTTTGATCTGTTTAGTTTATCTGCTGGCTGGAGGCCTCTCTGTTCTCCTCAGTTTGAATTTGAAGCTTGAAGCTGTGAAGACTGACCACCGACACACTGATGTTTTCTGAGCTGAAAAAGCCAAGTGAATCTTTGGTGACAAACACTGCAGTTGAATCCTTTCTCTCTTGTGTGGATTCTCATGTGTGTTCTTAAATTTCCTCTCTGTGTAAAAGATTTCTTGCAAATTGAGCAGCTAAAAGGTTTCTCTCCTGTATGAGTTCTTAAGTGCTGAACTAAATTTTCCTTGCGGTGGAATCTTTTACCACACATTGAGCAGCTGAAAGGTTTCTCTCCCCTGTGGCTTCTCAAGTGTAACTGTAAACTTCCACTTTGTGTAAAAGATTTCCCACAAACTGGGCAACTAAAAGGTTTCTCTCTTGTATGAGTTCTATTGTGTTCCTGCAAATGTGCCTTTCGGCCAAATCTTTTCCCACACTCAGAGCAGCTGAATGGTTTCTCACTGACAGGGACTTGATCATTTTTCAGAGAGTTTAAACCTGACTGAGGTTCTCTGGTCTTCTTCAAATCATCACTGTCCTCAGTCTCAGGTTCAGAAGAGTCTCCAGTCTTGTCCTCAGTGTCTGGCTGTAAATGTGTATCTGGATGTGAGTTCCTGGTTGGTTCTGGTCCTCCACAGTCCTCTCCATCAGCTTCAGTTTTTATCTGTTCAGTTTGAGTTTGATGAAGCTGTAAGGACTTATGACCGACGCATTTATGTCTCTCCATCTGTTGCCGAAAGGCAAATCTTTTGTTACAAACACTACAGCAGAATCGTTTTTCTCCTGTGTGGATTATCATGTGTCTCTGTAAAGTTCCACTTTGTGCAAAAGATTTCTTACAGACTGAGCAGGTGAATGATTTCTCTCCTGTATGAGTTCTCATGTGTCTGTTCAGATTCCCTCTTAGGCCAAATCTTTTCCCACACTCTGAGCAGCTGAATAGTTTCTCCCTGACAGGGACTTGATCATTTTTCAGAGAGTTTAAACCTGACTGAGGTTCTCTGGTCTCCCTCCAATCATCACTGTCCTCAGTCTCAGGTTCAGAAGAGTCTCCAGTCTTGTCCTCGGCATCTGATTTTAAATGTCTATCTGGATGTGAGTTCCTGGCTGGTTCTGGTCCTCCACAGTCCTCTCCATCAGCTTCTGTTTTAATCTGCACAGTTGAGCTGTTGGCTGGAGGCTCTGCCTCTCTGTTCTCCTTAGTTTGTCTCTGGTGAAGGTGTGAGGACTGACCACCGACACACTGATGGTTTTGAAGCTGTTCAGGCCAAATGAATCTTTGGTCATAAACATTGCAACTAAATCTTTTCTCTCCTTTGTGGATATTCAAGTGACGAACTAAACTTTCTTTGCGAAGGAAACTCATACCACACATTGAACAACTAAATGTTTTGTCTCCTGTGTGGATTCTCATGTGACGAACTAAACTTTCTTTGCGAAGGAAACTTATACCGCACATTGAGCAACTAAATGTTTTCTCTCCTGTGTGGATCATCATGTGTCTCTGTAAAGTTCCATTCTGAGTAAAACATTTCTGACAAACTGAGCAACTTAACGGCTTTTCTCCTGTATGAGTTCTCTTGTGAAGCTTGACTTCCTTATTGGTGCCAAATCGTTTCCCACACTCAGAGCAGCTGAATGGTTTCATGTCCTTTTTACATCTGTCATCACTGACAGAGACTTCATCATTTTTCAAATATTTAGAATCAGATGGACGTTCTCTCGTCTCCTTCCAAAAATCACTGTCAACGCTATCATCAGTGTCTGGTTGTAAATGTGTATCTGGATGTGAGTCCCTGTCTGGTTCTGGTCCTCCACAGTCCTCTCCATCAGCTTCAATCTGTTGAGTTGAGCTGCTGGCTGGAGGCTCTGCCTCTCTGGTGTCCTCAGTTTGAGTCTTATGAAGCTGTGAGGACTGATGGCCAACACACTGATGGTCTTTCAGCTGATAACACCAAGTGAATTTTTTGTCACAAACTCTGCAGCTGTAGATTTTGTGGACCTCCATGTGTTTAGTCAGATATCTTCTCCATGCAAATTCTTTGCTACAAATTGAACACCTAAACTGTGTTTGTCTCGTGTGGATCCTCATGTGTTGAACTAAAGTCTCACTGTCGCTGAAACCTGCGTTACACACTGAACAGCTGAAAGCTTTCTCTCCTGTGTGACTTACCATGTGAGAACATAAGCTTTCACGCTTGGCAAAAGCTCTGCCACAAACAGAGCAACTACATTGTTTCTCTCCTGTGTGAGATTTATTGTGTGTCAGCAGGCTGTGGCTATCTTCAGATCTGTCTTGACTCTCAGAGCAGCTGTCAGAGACTTCCTCAGTTTTCAGATGGTTTAGACCTGAGTGACGCTGTTTGCAGAAATAAACGTCAACCACAGTGAGTTGCGGTTCAGCCTTGTAATCAGAGCAGCCAGTGTTGTATCCATCATTTACTGATTCTCTTTTATTTCTTTCATAAGTAAACCCTGACTGAGGGTCTCCGGTTTCCATCCAATCATCACTGTCCTCAGTCTCCGGTTCAGAAGAGTCTCCAGTCTTGTCCTCAGTGTCTGGTTGTAAATGTGTATCTGGATGTAAGTTCCTGGCTGGTTCTGGTCCTCCACAGTCCTCTCCATCAGCTTCTGCTTTAATCTGTTCAGTTGTACTAAACTGTGAGGACCAACGACCAACACATTTATGTCTTTTGATTTGATGACGCCAAGCAAATCTTCTGTTGCAAACACTGCAGCAGAATCGCTTCTCTCCTGTGTGGATTGCCATGTGCCGTGTCAGTTGTATCTTTCGTATAAATCTTTTGGCACAGACTGAGCAGCTGAACGGCTTCTCTCCTGTGTGGATTTTCAGGTGTATCTGTAAACCTTCACTCTGTGTAAAAGATTTCTTACAAACTGAGCAGCTGAATGGTTTCTCTCCCGTGTGAGTTCTCATGTGTCTCTTTAGATGAGTCTTGCGACCAAATTTTTTCCCACACTCAGAACAGCTAAAACGTTTTTCTCCAGCACTACATCTTGAATCACTGACAGGGACGTGATCATTTTTCAGAGAGTTTAAACCTGACTGAGGTTCTCTGGTCTCCCTCCAATCATCACTGTCCTCAGTCTCAGGTTCAGAAGAGTCTCCAGTCTTGTCCTCAGTCTCTGGTTGTAAATGTGTATCTGGATGTGAGTCCCTGTCTGGTTCTGGTCCTCCACAGTCCTCTCCATCAGCTTCTGTTTCCATCTGTTCAGTTAGTCTTTGATGAAGCTGTGAGGACTGAGGTTTCTCTTCATCATCTTCACTCTTCACAGGGACAGGCGTGAATGGGAATTTGGTGATATCAGCCTCCTCCAGACCTTGAAGCTGCTCTCCCTCCTGACTGCTCCACAGCTCCTCCTCTTTAATGTGTGGGGGCTCTGGGTCCTCCTGCTCCTCTTTAATGTGTGGGGGCTCTGGGTCCTCCTGCTCCTCTTTAATGTGTGGGGGCTCTGGATCCTCCTGGTCCACACTGGAGCTCCACTCCTGCTCCTCTTCACCAACGATGACTTTTCGAACATCTGAAGGTAAATCTGAAACACAGACAGACAGCTATTAAAGAAAATCAAGAAACTTCTGTTCACACTTTTCAATGTTAAAGTTGCTCAGTGAAATTTTCAGCCATTATTAGTGACATAGAATGATGTTTGTGTGCGATGGTTCCAGCAGTGGAAAGTAATTACATATACTCAAATAATGTTCTTTAGTAAGCTTTTGGGGTACTTGTTCTTTATCCAAGCCACCTCAATGATTATCCGGCTTAATTTTAAGCCCCAAACCCTCTTTAGCATTCCTAAATATGTTTGTTCCATGGGCAACATTAGCAGCCTCAGCACGGCTAACAGTACTAATATTTTGGAGGTTTGGTGGCCAAAAATTAAGTTGCTTCGTCACTGGGGCAACCTGGGGAAAAACAAGAGGGTGACCACAAAGTTTCAGCAGCAATGCTGTCGTGTCACCATAGGTCGCGACAGTGTTACCAGCTGTTTTTCTAGTACAATCCATAACTTTTGATAATAGAAATGCAAAAGTAACCGTTCTTAATACATAAACAACTAAAGTCAACTGGACTGCTTAGTGGTACATGGCACCTCTGCCTCCTCCTGTCCAGATCCAACAGACCTACAAGTCCAAAAACAAAGAGGTTTAAAAGGAGTGCCAGGAGGGATAAGATATCTTTGATGGAGAATATGGCATGTGAAGCAGAGCGAGCTGCAGCCAGAGGAGAGATGACTACCATTTATAAGATTGCCAAATAGCTTTGTAGCAGCAAAACTAGCCAATCAACCTCAGTCAGAGGGAAATATGGCACCAATATATCAACTGAACGACAGCAAGCAGCAAGATGCGTTCAATGCCTCCGGGACTTGCTAAACCACCCTCAGCAAGATGAACCAGCTAACCCTCAACCAAAGTTCTCCTCAAACGGATCAAATCAGCAATTGAAAACAAGCTGAAGGAGAACAAGCAGGACTTAAGAAATGTAGAGGATGCATTGATCAAATCTTTGCATTAAGGAACACCATCGAACAGTGCCTCAAGTCCAATGCCCCGCTGTACATCGATAACATAGACTTTAAAAAGGAGACTCTGGAAGATCTTAAGGCCATCAGATTGATGATCCTGTTGTACAACCATGTTGAATGCAGTGTGATAATTGACAGCAAGACACTCTCTGAATGGTTTCCTGTGGTATCAGGTGTACGACAAGGCTGTATCCTTTCCCCCATCTTCTTCTTTGTGAACACTGACTGGTTCATGTGCAAGACCACATCAGATAAACCCAGAGGCATCCAGTGGATACCTTTCTACCACTTAGAAGATCTTGACTTTGCAGATGACCTGGCGGCCCTCTTATCAAAGAGAAAACACCTACAGCAGAAAACCAATAGGCTGAACAAGTATGCAAAGCAGACAGATCTTAACATCAGTACCTCAAATACACAAGTCATGTGCATAAACTCCATCAACTCTGCAGCTATCACTGCCAACAATGAACCACGTGACTATATGGAGGATTTTACATACCTGGGCAGCCTTGTCAGTAAAGACAACAGGGCAAATAAGGCCATCCGAGCAAGGCTCAGCAAAACTTCCCCAACTAATCGCTAACTTCATTCAGGTTGAATCACAGTCAGACAGTTAGGACAGGCTTGAGGTTTGCTGTGGTTGCAGTGAAAATAATAGCGTGGAAACTTTGGAAATGTGTTAACACAGTGCCGACATCCTGATTTGGGCACTGGTGTGACAGTAGACAGGTTTCCATTAACCCTTAGATTACGCAAATTGAAATTGTGAATATGAAATATACCTAATGGAAACACACCAATTTCAAAAAAAGTCACATGTATAGGCAAAAAGTCATCATACTCCTTTGAGGTGGTATCTAAGGTAACTGCAAAAAGCAATATTCGTCCAAACTGCAGCTTTTTAGTCTTTTCTAGGTCACATGATGCTATGAGGTCACATGGTACTGTGTCTATGTGCTTGTCAGTAGGAATTGGCTCCCTCATGATGCAGCAGGAGCTACAAGAGCTGATAGTTCATCACATAACTCTGAGAAAGTTGAGCAGATTATCCAGAAGTTTTGAATCCACAATTCCTACAATGGCTGCAATAGAAATAAAGCTGCTAATGTTTTCAACATCCATCGCCATGGTTATTGGGATGTTATCACCAGAGTAAAAATCACACAATATCACTCAGTGGAAACACAGTCAGCTCCATGTTGAGTTTATCCACATTTACTAAATATCACTTTAGTTTTGTGCAAATCTGTGATGGAAACCCGCCTCCTGTTTTCTGATAGCCTGGGTCAATCCTGGGGAGATAAAAGTGGGAGGATACAAATTAACAAACTGAACTTCTCTAATAAATTATATACACTGCCTCCTTTTCTGTCATTCATTATGCTCAAGACCTGCATTGGGTGGCACATAGACTGGCTATTATGTGATTTTGCCCAGTACATTTAATCTATTTCAATTTGTTTTAGTAATTCTTTCTTCTATTCTGTCTTGACCATGTTTACTTTTTTTTACTAGTGGTAGTAATACTACTGTTATTATTATGGATCATCTCAAGAACCTAACTAACCTTAGGAGTGTTTTGAGAGACTGCGCATGCGTCAGCGTTTTGCGTGTTTTGAGCGTACGGCTAGCTACTCTGTCATGAACTAACGTTTTTATCTACTTTTAAAGCGACTTCTTATACTTCTTACTTTGAGATCGTGATTGTTTTACCTTCATCTTTTAACGAGGTCGAAGATTTTAACCTTCACACGTTTGGGGCTTTAGTTTATCCGGCCTACCGGACTCTATGGACTAGCTTAGCAGGTTTGTTTTTAGCCTGGTGGCTAGGCTAGTCGCTCGCTTCTGTTTAAACTTTGAAGCTTTTAAACTCGCACAACTTCTGCGGACAAACTAACTGCTCTGGTGGCACAAATGCAGACGAACACAGAGGACAAACTAAACAGAAGTGACCTGGAGTTTGGGAAAAATCCGGTTTTGCCCCTCTGTTTATCGCGAGCTACTTAGCTAACCTAAGCTACCGCCATGTCCCCTGAAGACCATCATTTCCAACTAAGGAAAGCGGAAAAAAAGATCGCTGACCTGTTGAATGATGTCCGCCGGCTCTCCGAGGAACTGAGGAGTAAGGAAGCCCAGCTGGACCAGTGTATGACCATCGCCCACGAGCAATGTCTCCGGATCTCCTCGTATTCAGCGGCCCTCCAGGACACGGTGCCCTGGGATCCCACCGGTCCGCGGCCATCCTTCTGCTCCACCCCCCGCCTCCAGCGCTCATGGGCTGAGGTGGTTAGCCGTGGCCGAACGAGGACCTTGGCTGGAACCACCTCGCCTCCACTCCTGCTCTCCAACCGCTTTGAGACTCTGTCGCAGTATGCTGGTGCTCCAGGCTATGGTCAGGGTCTGAGCTCCCCTCCAGAGGCTGCTGCACTGTCCCCGCCTCGGACCGACGCGGTGTCCGCAGCTCACCACCCAGGAGACACTCCTCCCACCGGCCCCACAGGTCCCTCCTTATTGGCGATCACCAAGGCAGCGGCGCCCCGCTGCCGCACCGGTCTGTCATCTCTGCTGCAGCCTCCGGGTGGGCCCCACCGCTGCGCCGCTGGAGTCCGGGATCGACAGCTGCCATCCCGGGCCACGTCTTCAGCCACGCGTCTGAGGCTGCTGAAGAACGCTGTCCAAAGATATCCCGGGACCACCCATAGCAGCCGGGATCCGGATACCCTCAACGGGGCAGAGGCTGCCCCCGGCTCCCGCGACAGACACCACCCGGGTCCTGCCGGGTCTGATTTGACCGGTGTTCGTGCTTCCGCACAACAACAGCGCTCCTCCCTTGGGGCTCACCTGGGGAATTCCTCCGTGAGGCACGGAGCCACACGGCCCCGCTCTCCACCATCCATGGCCCAGTCACAAGTGTGCACTCGGGAGAGGCACACCTGCCCCTCTGTGCTGGTGGTTGGGACCTCCATGGTCAGGCACGTGGCAGTGCATGGCGGCCGGACCTTCTGCCACCCTGGCGCACGGGTCAAGGACGTTGCATCCTCCGCTCTGCAGCTGAGTGCTCAGCATAGCTCAGCGTCTACGCTGGTCCTGGAGGCTGGCATCAACGACCTAAAATACCAGCAGTCGGAGCTTCTTAAACGGGACTTCACCACCCTAATTGACCACCTGCTGGACACGGGGAAACGCCTAATTATCTCAGGCCCGCTTCCCCCACCTCGTTACGGTGACGTCACCACCACCCGTCTTCGTCAGCTGCACGTGTGGTTGAAGGGATACTGCCTGGGAAAAGGTATCCCATTTGTTGACAACTTTGCAGCTTTTTTAAACAGGCCCCACCTTTTCAAACACGACGGCCTCCACTCAAACAAGAATGGTTCACATCTTTTATCTGTGAACATTGATTTGACTATCCGTTCATGCACCACACCCTCCTCCTGACTCACTCCTCCTGACTCACACACGCACTTACAGACCCCCTGCCTCCCAATTACCTTCACCTCCACCGTCACCCTCCACTATACAGGCGCAGAATAATATTCAGACAATCAAAACCAGAATTACAAACAACAGACAAGTAAGACCAGGGTTTGTTCATAGAACTAACTGTATTTTAAACATCCCCCGAGTTGGAGGTGACAAGCACACGTCCAGTGCAGACACTAAAATAGCTGTCCTGAACGTGCGCTCCCTTTTAAACAAATCATTTATTATAAACGACATTATTTTAGACAATGACTTAGACATCATTCTCCTGACAGAGACATGGCTTGGCACTGATGCACCTGTCGTTCTCACTGAGGCTTTCCCACCAAATTTTAACTTTTTATTTTCAACTCGAGAGGGCAAAAAAGGAGGCGGAACTGCTTCAATTACAAAGATTACCATGTGCTCAAATGAAGTATTTTTTAACAACTTCGTATCATTTGAGTATCATGCCTTTGTTTTTAGCAATCCCCCCATTCTTTGCTTAACCGTCTACAGACCACCCAGGTACTCGTCATCTTTTATCAATGAGTTTTCCGAACTTTTATCAATTATACACAGTAAGTACAATAGAATTTTAATAACTGGTGATTTTAACTTGCACATGGACAACTCCTCAGACACAGTGTCCAGAGAATTTTTAAACCTTTTACACTGCCTAGATTTTAGACAGCATGTCACACAGCCAACTCACAGCAGGGGGCGCACCCTGGACCTGGTCATCACTTATGGCCTGTCCATTGGTGCGCCCTCTGTTGTGGATCTGGCTGTGTCTGACCACTTTTGTGTGTTTTTTACAGTCACCAGTTTTAATCAACGGGAGGCCCCGGTGAGATCAGTGAGGAAACGCTACCTAACTTCTGAAGTGGCTGCAAATTTTATCCGGATTTTACAGAGCACTCCAGCAGAAATTTTACCAGCACCATGTGATTTCATTGTCGACAGTTTTAACAATAAATTAAAGACAACACTGGACTCAGTGGCCCCACTTCAATTGAAGACTGTTAAAACAAAACCTACACCGCCATGGAGAAATGAACATCAAAAAGTTGAAGAGAAACGAAGGTGAAGGTCAAAGTTAACAGTTCACTAAGAAATATTCCGTGAACACCTCAAAACCTACAATAACACAGTCAAACAGGCAAGAAGTTCTCACTTTCAAAAATTAATCAACGACCATAAAACCAACCCGAAATTCCTCTTCTCCACAATCGACCTTTTAACAAACGCAAATTTTAATAGTCCCTCCAAGATACCAAGTGACACCCTTTGTGAGGACTTTGCAGACCACTTCAGAAGTAAAATCAATGACATCAGATCGAGTCTTTTACCGCATCAGATTTTAAGTGTTGACTCACCCAGATCATTGATTTTACCGGAGGAAACACTGGAGAGTTTTGCCCTGGTAGATGCGAGGACACTTGGTCGAGTTTTCTCCCAAGTAAAGCCCACAACCTGCCTCTCAGACCCAATTCCCACTCCATTTTTTAAAACGTTTCATGCATTCTTTGAGGAACAATTGTTATACATGGTGAATTGCTCTCTTCAGACGGGTGTCTTCCCCACCTCCTTTAAAACGGCGGTGGTGAAGCCCCTTCTGAAGAAGAGCAATTTAGATCCCAACATTTTTAATAATTATCGGCCTGTATCCAACTTACCATTTTTAAGTAAAATCTTGGAAAAACTTGTGTTTAACCAAGTAAATGACTTTTTAATCACAAATAACATTTTAGAGAGGTGTCAGTCTGGTTTTAGGATGAATCACAGTACCGAGACGGCCCTTGTAAAGATTTTAAATGACATCAGGCTCAACTTAGATAACCATAAACTCACTGTCTTGGTACTACTGGATCTAACTGCCGCCTTCGATACAGTAGACCATCACATTTTATTAAATAGAATGAGGAACCTGGTCGGCCTCTCTGGTACTGTTCTGAACTGGTTTGACTCCTACCTCACAGATCGACACTTCTTTGTAAGTATGGATACATGTTCCTCAGGAATCCATGAGATAAAGTGTGGGGTTCCCCAAGGGTCAATTTTAGGCCCAACTCTTTTTAATCTGTACATGCTTCCCCTTGGGGACGTCATCAGGAGTCACGGCATCAGCTTTCATAGTTATGCTGACGATACTCAACTGTACATCGCTGTGTCTCCTGATGACACAGGGCCTATTGATGCCCTTTTTAACTGCATTTCAGACATAAAGTCATGGATGGCAGCAAATTTCCTACAGCTCAACCAGGACAAAACAGAGGTTTTAGTCATCGGTCCTGAAGGCCAGAAAGAGAAACCTTTACCAAAGTTACAGGCTTTTAGAACATCCCAATCTGTAATAAATCTGGGTGTGATTTTTGACTCTGACCTGACTTTTATCCCACACATCAAAAACACAACAAAAATTGTTTTTTATCATCTAAAGAATATAGCCAGAGTCCGCCCGTTTCTCTCTCAGGCCAGCACGGAGGTACTAATGCATGCTTTTATCTCTTGTCGTCTAGATTATTGTAATGCCCTGCTCTCTGGTCTTCCCAAAAAGAGCATTTCCAATTTACAACTATTGCAGAACTCAGCCGCACGAGTGCTGATGAGGACCAGAGGGCGGGAGCACATTACACCGGTTTTAAAATCGCTTCATTGGCTCCTGGTGCATTTCAGGATTGATTTTAAGGTTCTTTTACTTGTTTTTAAGTGTCTCAAAGGTCTTGGGCCTTCTTACTTAACTGAGCTGCTTCTACCTTATCAACCCTCGCGGACCCTGAGGTCCTCCGGCACTGGCCTTTTAACCATACCACAAGTTAGCTCTAAAAGAAATGGGGAGGCGGCTTTCAGTTACTATGGCCCCCGTCTGTGGAACAGCCTGCCGGAGAACCTCGGGATCACAGACAGTGTTGAGGTTTTTAAAAAGAGGCTCAAGACCCATCTTTTCAATCAGGCTTTTAACTAACTAACTAACTAACTATTTATTTATTTATTTATTCAACTTTTTTATTTTATCTTATTCCACTGTTTTAGTCTCCCATTTATTTATTTATTTATTAGCTGTTATAATCTTTAAACTATTTTACTGTGCACTTGTATTCTTTGTCTTATTTTACTGTTTTAATCCCTTACGTTCTTAGCTTTTATGTTCTTTACCTTATTTTATTGTGTTAGTTTTTAGCTCCAGTGTTTCCTCATCGGGGCCTGCCGGACTGGGAGTTGTCTCTGGTCCACCATTGGGGGTGCTGTACAGTGGACTGTTTCGGCCCGGGTGGCTAGAGGGCTCGGCATCTTGGTGCGGGCACTCCTGTCCGCCCGGGTTGGGATGGTCTCTGTGGCGGCGCCCCGGCGGTGCTGGACCGTGACCTCTCAGTGAGGTTGGCCCCCAAAGGTAGCTTCTCCCTCGCCTCAGGTCTCAGTGCCTAGCCATGTCTCTTTAGTAACAGCTGGTGTGTGTTGGTGTGTGTGTGCGTGTGTGTGGGTGGTGAGGGGGGGTGATCGGTGCCTTTGCGAATATGTGTGGGAATATCTACATGAATGTGTGTGTTTTGTTGCGTACGTATATGTGGGGGTGGGAGGGTCAGGCTGTCTGTATTTTTCTTGATTTTCTTTGATGTTTTTCATTTCTGTTATTGTTTTTAATCTCTTTTAGGCACTTTGTGTTACTCTTTGTATGAAAAGTGCCATACAAATAAAGATTTGATTTGATTTGAAGAGCTTTATCCCAATGAATACACAAGTACAACAACAGCTATTATTATCATTACAAATATTAAAATTAGTTTACTGTTTGTATTCTTTAAACTGTGTTTAATCATATTGATATGGGTTCTGATTTTTAATTTTTAAGTGTTTCCGTTGCTTTCTCGTTATCATTTGTTTTCAGTCCAACATGTTTTGCCTTTTGATTACACTCGTTTCTGTAAGGCCTCAGTTCCGCGTTATCGTTTGGCTGTTAACTTTTAATCATCTTTTTTTAAAGGCGCCATAAAAATAAAGCTATTATTGTTTTCAATTTAGTAAGTGTACTTCGTTACTTTCCTCCACTGGTACTCAAAAAAAGCCGACAACAATAAAGGTTCAGACTGAAGCTAGCTGCGGCTAACAGCTAACGTTAGCTTAGCATCATTAGCAGGAAGAAAACAAACCTCTTCTTCTTCTTCTTCTTCTCGGGTTTGAAGCCTCGTGCAGCAGCAGTTTCCGGTGTGGGTCCATCTCTGCTCCGGTTACTGAACTAAACTCTGACGGTTTGTTTTTCTGCCGTTATTCAGATCGAGCTAACGGTTCACTCTGCTAACCGAGATCACCGTCACACCGGCGGAAGTACACACTAACACTTCCGGGGCGGCCTTCAAAATAAGACTTATACGTCGTAACATTTCGGATAATAATTATTATATATATATATATATACACACATATGTATATATATGTATGTATATATATATATATATATATATATATATGTATGTATTATGTGTACAACAAATATTGTTTGTGATAAGAATCTTAAGTCTGGGCCATAAAAAACAATGCTACAGTGAAAAACAGAACATGAGTAAGAACGTTCTTAAATTAGAGACTTTGGGTTATTTGAAAGAGGAGGGGGTGACTATTAGGGACTGTAGTTTATTGGGGGTGGGGGGTGGGGGGGGTGTTAGATGTTAAAAAATGACTCATGTTTGAAAGTTTAAACCTGAAGCTGAAGTCGTGGAGTTGAAATAAATATTCAAAAGTAAATATTAATAGTACTACAGCCTTTGGAAACCATCAGATGCAAAGTTGCATAACTACCCTTAATGAGCATATGCAGCTATGTGGACAATATTTCAGCAACTCCTCAGCTGATATGGACAATATTGAAGTAGTTTGGGGGATTATTGAGATTATTTCATTTTTAAATGCGAAATGGCCATTTAATATCAAATTGGCCAGTTTTGCTGAATTTTGATTTTATATCGACGCTCTGCTGAATTGATCGCACAGATAATTTCTGTATTTAAAATAACTGAAATAACTTCAGCTAGGTTATAAATTGTATGATATGTATCAGAATCAGAAAGACTTAATTGATCGACAGGGGGGAACTGTGGTGCGTTACAGTCGCTCTGATGCCAGCAGAGAGAATTATACCAACACCAACGAATGTCCAAAGGAATCCCAGCTGCTCGCTCTAAGGAAGACCAGCGAACCTTGAACACATCCTGTCAGAATGCCACAACCGTCTGCCAGACAGGAGATTCAGACGGCGGCATGATCAGGTGCTAGCCCAGCTGGACGAACGGTTGGAGAGGGAGAACAAGCGGATAACCATGAAGCCAAAGGTCCCACTTCATCAACTTCCTCAGGCTGGGTGACAAGGCAGGCAAGGAGGTTGGGGGGACATGGATCTCGCCACAGCAGATGATCAGGGAATGAGAGCTGACCTCAGACGGCAGCTTAGATTTCCAGAAAGATAGCCGGTACCAACCTCCAAACTGAAATCTTGCCCTGGTCAAGACTAACCTGACAGGTGGCCCTTCTGGAGCTGACAGTACCCTGGGAGGAAAGGATTGAAGTGGCACACTAGTGCAAGCTTGGCAATTCCACATCACTCATCCTTAAAAACTGGCAGAGGGGATGGAGAGCCTGGAATCCATGGTCCAGGTCCATCCCCAAAGAAAACTGGTCCCAGATATCATCACGTGGGCCAAGACAGCATTGCGATGGCTTTGGTTGAAGAGGAACAAACGATGTTGGAACCGTGCTGGAAGAAGAGAGGGAATAATAATAATAGTAATAATAATAATAACAATAATAATAATAATAATAAATATAAATACATATAAATAAATATTAAAATAAATAATATAAATATTATATAAATATAATAATAATTTAATGTCGAGCCCTGCTAAGGTTTTGTGGGCCAAACAGCGAAAAACTAGTGTGGGTGGGGTGCCCACTTGAAAACCCTTTGAGGTCTCAAAGGTCTGAATCACAGGGTTCTACCCTTAGACATTGGAAGAATGACAGAAAGAAGTGATTTAGACCAATTTTATATGCTTCATCATGGGCAACTGGACTTGCATGAGTTTCTTGAGAAGGTCTCAGCTTTCATCCAAGGGGCTTCTTAAGTTCAACTGAACTGGAAAAACAACTTTATCTATACAACCCATATAGAGCAGAACCCTAAAAAGTCAAGTAAGTCCAGTTGCCTATGATGTAGGACTTAGCATTACAATGACTCAGATGACTGGTACTCACCAACTGATTTAAAGACAACCACAAGGTGCAGGAGAGAATTCCTGTCAGGTGAGGCAGCAGCAATGTGAAATGGCAAAGAGACAAAGAATTTAGAACATTTACATTCAAACTTACAGACCATTTCACTCTGACATATTGGAGGTGACAGTAGAATAATATGACTATGGCTAAAACATATCCTTAAAAAACAGAGTGAAAACAATAAAGTATAATGCAAGTACACATATTTAATAGACAGAACACAAGTCCTGGAACAGATTTCAAATCACAAGCATAAGGGTAGGAGAAACCCTCAGCGTCTGGTTTGGTGTCCAGCTGCAGTGCTGGGTCTAACCTGCGGAATAGCAGCAACAGATCTGATGTGATCTTATCAATATGTTGAAAAATGACAATTACTCAAGCAGTTTCTGTGAAATCCACATTGTTGCCGATATAAGATGTTGTATAGATCTGTTCAGTTGAACTGCTGGCTGAAGGTTCTGCCTCTCTGGACTCTTCAGTTTGAGTCTGATGAAGCTGTGTGGACTGGCGACCGACACATTTATGTCGGTTGACTTGTGAACGCCAGGCAAACCTTTTGTTACAAATATTGCAGCTGAATGGCTTCTCTCCTGTGTGATGCGTCATGTGCTGGGTCAGCTGCACCTTCCTTATAAATCTTTTATCACACATTGAGCAACTGAATGGTTTCTCTCCTGAATGCATCATCATGTGTTTCTTCAGGTTTCCCTTGAAGCCAAATCTTTTCCCACACTCGGAGCAACTGAATGGTTTCTCACTGACAGGCACTTTGTCATTTTTCGGAGAGTTTAAACCTGACTGAGGTTGCCTAGTCTCCTTCCAGTTATCATCACTGACTCTAGTCTCAGAGTCCATAAAATTGTCTTCACAAACTGGCTGTAAATGTGTATCTGGATGTGAGTTCCTGTCTGGTTCTGGTCCTCCACAGTCCTCTCCATCAGCTTCTGTTTCCATCTGTTCAGTTAGTCTTTGATGAAGCTGTGAGGACTGAGGTTTCTCTTCATCATCTTCACTCTTCACAGGGACAGGAGTGAATGGGAACTTGGTGATATCAGCCTCCTCCAGACCTTGAAGCTGCTCTCCCTCCTGACTGCTCCACAGCTCCTCCTGCTCCTCTTTAATGTGTGGGGGCTCTGGGTCCTCCTGCTCCTCTTTAATGTGTGGGGGCTCTGGGTCCTCCTGGTCCTCTTTAATGTGTGGGGGCTCTGGGTCCTCCTGCTCCTCTTTAATGTCTGGGGGCTCTGGGTCCTCCTGCTTTGACCCCCTGTGTTTCTCTTCATGGACCACATTGCATTGGCTCAGAATTTCTCCTTCTGTGAACTGTTTCTCTCCTGTGTGATTTCTTTTGTGGATCTTCAAAAGGTAACTGTTAAATGTTTTAGCACTCTGTAAGACCTTTGGTTTCAGACCTCCACTGGTCTCCCTCCAATCATCACTGTCATCCGTCTCAGGTTCAGAAGAGTCTCCAGTCTTGTCCTCAGTATCTGGTTGTAAATGTATTTCTGGATGTGAGTTCCTGGCTGGTTCTGGTCCTCCACAGTCCTCTCCATCAGCTCCTGTTTCTATTTGTTGAGCTGAGCTGCTGGCTGGAGGCTGTGCTTCGCTGGTGTCAGTTTGAGTTTGATGAAGCTGTGAGGACTCACGATCGACACACTGATGGTGTCTGAGCTGATAAAGCCAAATAAATCTTCTGTTACAAACACTGCAGCTGAATCGTTTCTCTCCTGTGTGAATGCTCATGTGTTGTAGTACATTGTCCTTGCGAGGGAAACTTTTACCACACACTAAGCAACTAAATGGTTTCTCTCCAGTATGAGTAAACATGTGACTCTTCAAATTTGACTTGAAGCCAAATCTTTTCCCACATTCAGAGCAACTAAAAGGTTTCTCCCCTGTATGAATTTTCATGTGTAACTGTAGATTTCCATTTTGTGTAAAGGATTTCTTGCAGACTGAGCAGCTGAAAGGTTTCTCTCCTGTGTGGATTTTCATGTGCAACTGCAAATTTTCCTTCTGTGTAAAATATTTCTTACAGATTGAACAATTAAATGGTTTCTCTCCTGTGTGGATTTTTACATGTTTCTGTAAATTTCCACTTCGTGAAAAAGATTTATTACAGACTAGGCAGCTAAATGGTTTCTCTCCTGTATGAGTTTTCATGTGTTGCTGCATATTGTCCTTGCGACCATAGCTTTTCCCACATTCAGAGCAGCTGAATGGTTTCTCACTGACAGGAACTTGATCATTTTTCAGAGAGTTTAAACCTGACTGAGGTTCTCTGGTCTCCTTCCAATCATCATCGTTATCAGTCTCAGGTTCAGAAGAGTCTCCAGTCTTGTCCTCAGTGTCTGGTTGTAAATGTGTATCTGGATGTGAGTTCCTGGCTGGTTCTGGTCCTCCACAGTCCTCTCCATCAGCTTCTGTTTCCATGTGTTGAGTTGAGCTGCTGGCTGGAGGCTCTGCCTCTCTGTTCTCCTCAGTTTGAGTCTGATGAAGCTGTGAGGACTGACCACCGACACACTGATGGTCTCTGAGACGTTCATACAAAGTGAATCTTTGGTCACAAACACTGCAGCTGAAGCTGTTTTCTCCTTTGTGGGTTTTCATGTGTGTGGGTAAACTTGCACTGTGCCTAAATGATTTCTTACAAACTGTGCAGCTGAAAGGTTTCTCTCCTGTATGAATTCTCATATGGATCTTTAGACTTCCTCTTTCACTAAAAGCTTTACCACACAATGAGCAGCTGAATGGTTTCTCTCCTGTATGAGTTGTCATGTGCCTCATCAGATGTGCCTTGCATAAAAACCTTTTATTACAAACTGAGCAGCTAAATGGCTCCTCTCCAGTATGAGTCTTCATGTGTAACGTCAGTATTCTACTTTCACTGAACGCCCTTCCGCATACTGAGCAGCTAAAAGGTTTCTCTCCTGTATGAGTTGTCATGTGCCTTTTCAGATATGCCTTGCATAAAAATCTTTTATCACACACTGAGCAGCTAAACGACTCCTCTCCAGTGTGAGTTTTCATATGTAACTTCAGCTTTCCACTTTGACTAAAAGCTTTATTACACATGGAGCAGCTGAAAGGTTTCTCTCCTGTATGAAATGTCATATGTCTCTTCAGATCATACCTGTAAAAAAATCTTTTTTCGCACACTGAGCAACTAAATGGTTTCTTTCCTATATGAGTTTTCATATGTCTTGCCAGATATGCTTTGCACAAAAACGTTTTTTCACAAACTGAGCAATTAAACGGTTTCTCTCCTGTATGGGCTCTCATATGTATCATCAGCATTCCAGTTTCACTAAAAGTTTTATCACACACTGAACAATTGAATAGTTTCTTTTGTGTATGAGTTCTAATGTGTACTTTTAGTCCTCTACTTTCACTGAAAGCTTTACCACACACAGAGCAATTGAATGTCTTCTCTCCTGTATGAGTTGTCATATGCCTCTTCAGATGTGACCTGCATGAAAATGCTTTACTACACACTGAGCATTTAAATGGCTTTTCTCCTGTATGGGTTGTCATGTGTCTCTTTAGATATGCCATGCACAAAAATATTTTCCCACACACTGAGCAGTTAAACAGTTCCTCTCCAGTATGAGTTTTCATGTGTAGCTTCAGTTTTCCATTTTCACTGAACGCTTTACCACACACTGAACAGCTGAAAGGTTTTTCTCCTGTATGAGTTCTCCTGTGTATGTTCAGGTGTGTCTTGGTGCCAAATTTTTTCCCACACTCAGAACAGCTGAATGGTTTCTCACGAGCACTAGGTCTCATTTCATTGAGACAAGCTTTGCTACTTTTCAGAGACTTTATACCAGAATGAGGTTCTCTGATCTCCTTGCAATCATCAACACTGACTTCAATCTGAGCAACAGAAGAGTCTCCAGTCTTGTCCTCAGTCTCTGGTTGTAAATGTGTATCTGGATGTGAGTCCCTGTCTGGTTCTGGTCCTCCACAGTCCTCTCCATCAGCTTCTGTTTCCATCTGTTCAGTTAGTCTTTGATGAAGCTGTGAGGACTGAGGTTTCTCTTCATCATCTTCACTCTTCACAGGGACAGGAGTGAATGGGAACTTGGTGATATCAGCCTCCTCCAGACCTTGAAGCTGCTCTCCCTCCTGACTGCTCCACAGCTCCTCCTGCTCCTCTTTAATGTGTGGGGTCTCTGGATCCTCCTGCTCCTCTTTAATGTGTGGGGGCTCTGGGTCCTCGTGGTCCTCTTTAATGTGTGGGGGCTCTGGATCCTCCTGCTCTTCTTTAATGTGTGGAGGCTCTGGGTCCATCTGCTGCTCCTCTTCACCAATGATCACTTTTTGAATATCTGAAGGTAAATCTGAAACACAGATAGGCAGCTGTTAAAGGAAACAAACCTCTGTTAACACTTTTTTTATGTTAAAGTTGCTCAGTGGTGCTTTGAGCCATCATTAGTGACATAGAATAATGTTTGTGAGATGGTTCCTTTTGGGGAAAGTAACTGATTACATTTACTCAAGTACCATTGTAAAGTACACTTTTGATGTACTTGTTCTTTTCTCCAAGTCACCCCGTTATTACTCAGCTTAACTTTTAGCCACATACCCCTCTTAAGCATTCACTATGTTAGTACTGTTAGCAGTGTCAGCACAGCTAATAGTGGTGACATTTAAAGGTTTTGCGGCCCAAAATTACACCATGGGTTGGGATGGTGTTACGAGCAGTTCAGTTGGTACCATCCACAACTTTTGACAATGGAAACATAAGAATAAGTGTCCTAATGTGTAGAAAGAGTTAGGGTTAGGATCATTAGATCATTCTCAGTAGAACCACAGATTCACTTAAGAGCACTGATAACGATTCTTCAGACATGACACAGCTAACCAACACATAATGGTTCTGACTACTTGGCTCATATTTTGCCATGTTACTGAGGACCACACAGGCACAGATGACTTTGCAGACCTTCACTGGTGACATTAAAGGCTCTCCATGCATGCATGCATGCTTTGCTCACTGGGGCTTGTTGGGTTCAGGTAAAGAGCCAGAGTTTACGGGTAAAGCCAGTGTAACCAAGTAGAAAACCACCAATAAGTCCCTGCTCTAACGTCTCTCCCATGGTTGGTGGTATCCCTTGGAACATCTGGTGGCTGGGCCTGGGTCATGGGGGGGCCCTCTCAGGTTCAGCCTGAGTAAATGACATGGAGTAGCCACCCTGTGGATCCACCACCTGCAGGGACAGGCATCTGGGCCAGATACATTGGCCAGAAATCAGGACGGATTTAGGACCCAGGTGTACTGACTCTTGCCTTTGCGGATTAGCTATAGGGAGGAGGAGTATCACTTCTCTGGCGGAAAAGGAACCGTAGCTGGTGCAGGAGGCTGAGCTGTACCAACTAGACATAGTTGTACTCACCTCTATGCACGGCGCCTGTTCTGGAACCAAACTCCTGGAGAGGCACTTGACTTTCACCTATTCCTGAGTTGCCCAGGGTGAGAGGCTCCAGGTAGGTGTTGGGATTCTCTCAAGCCCCCCTGCTAAGTGCTGAGTCCCCTGGGAATGAGAGGGGCGCTTCATTGAGACTGCGGGTTGCTGAAAGGTCTCTGATCGTTGTTTGTGCTTATACCAGTACCCAGCTTTTTGGAGTGATCTGGTGATTACCAGGTACAGATTGGTCCTTCTATGGTCATTCTGGGGGACTTCAACCCTCATGTGGGTAACAATGAAGATACCTGTCACCGGTCATTTGGAGGAACAGCCTGTCTGATCTGAATTCAAGTGGAGTTTTATTGTTGGTCTTCTGTGCTCATCATAACTAACAGTGTGTTTGAGTATAGGGAGGTTCATAGAGGTACTGGGTACCAGAACATCCGAGGCCAAAGATCGAAGATCGACTTTGCGGTTGAATCATCAGATGTTTTGGACAGCTGGACAAGAAAGGAGCACAGGTGTCAGCTGATCACCACCTGGTGGCGGGTCAGATCAGATGGCAGGGGAGGCTGCCAGACAGACCCGGTAAACCAAACGTGCAGTGAGGGTGAACTGGGAACTTCTGGTCAAGGCTCCTGTCCGCGAGGTCTTCAACTCTGACCTCCAGGAGAGTTTTCCATTCATCCCGGAGGAGGCTGGGAACATGAAATCCATGTGGTCCATGTTCAACATTCCTCAACAATGCAGATTTGTGGATGTGGATGCTAACATGGACAAGATAAAGGGAATCCTACCTGGTGTCTGTCTTCTCCATCCTTTTTCTTAGATGTTTACGCTGATATTTACATTGAAAAACTTTGAATGGCCAAAAGTGACAAGTGGATTTCTCAATCTCAATGAGAGTCTTAAAGCCATGTTACCATTGTTAAGATAAGTTAAGATTAGCCTTTCTTGTCTCCCTTAGGAGAAATTTGTCTTGGACAACCGAGAGACCCAGGCCACATAGCCATACAAATATACAAACAATCTACAATTAACACACAGTAACTTCCTTAGATCCACATTAGGACAAGAGAACACAGGCAACACAATCTAGAACACATACAATCAGACTACAATTAACACACAGTGTACCCACCAGTCCATACACCATAAGAGTATTACACAATGCCCTAAATTAAATGGATGGTAATTACACTAACATGCCAAACAAGATGATTGCACAAATGCCCTACACCTAATGAAAGCACACACAACACTATGAAATGCACACATACTCCGCAAAAGTCAATTCATCGACCCTACAGCAGATATTACACAATGCCCTATACCAAAATATTGCACATATATTGCTATTGTTATTACTTAACACCAGAAGTACAACTAAAATAAATGTAGAGCATAAATTTGAGGCTACTGGAGCCAGTCAGCGCCTTTGAGAACATATTACTGTATTATGATTACTGATGTGCTTAATATTAGAGCTGGTAAAGGTGGAGTTTATTTTAATGACTTTATTTAGTGCTGGGTAAGTATATCTATAATAATACACTAATTTATATATTTGTGAAAGCTCTTATTTTATGTCGACAGCGGCGCATAGATAGAGGATTATTTGAGGAGCCAGCCTCAAATCCTGGATACTTTTTCTCTATACTTTTCTATTTTTCAACTCCATGGCCCCTAAAAAAAAGCATGACTTTTTTTATGATTTTCTATGAGATTTCTATGAAGGGATCGTACTGATGTTTTCTGAAGATTTATTTCCTCTGTTCTTTGTTTCCTGTGACATTTTAACACTGTGTAAACCATAAGAAAATAAAAGACTTACAATTGAAGCTGATTTACACTTCTGCAGACTTTTGTATGAAACTATGAATCATATTTCATCAACTGAAGCTGTCAGAGAAACAAACTGCAAATACTCCGAGGAAAGGCCCGCAACGGTTTACTGCAGTACTCGAGTAAATGTACTCCGTTACTTTCCTCCACTGGTTCTAGTAAACAATCAAACAATAAAGGTTCATACTGAAGCTAGCTGCGGCTAACAGCTAACGTTAGCTTAGCATCGTTAGCAGGAAGAAAACAAACCTCTTCTTCTTCTTCTTCTCGGGTTTGAAGCCTCGTGCAGCAGCAGTTTCCGGTGTCGGTCCATCTCTGCTCCGGTTACTGAACTAAACTCTGACGGTTTGTTTTTCTGCCGTTATTCAGATCCAGCTAACGGTTCACTCTGCTAACCGAGATCACCGTCACACCGGCGGAAGTACACACCAACACTGCCGGGGTGGCCTTCAAAATAAAATAGGGAAGCGGTCATTGCCAAAAAGTATATAAAAGATCTCTGGAAACTATAACAATTCAATCTCCTTTAATTTTCATTCTTATTAAGTAAATTAATAAATCTGTATGCAAACAAGTGATACATGACATTAGCAACACACTGCTAACTCTGCAGAAAAAACAGCCTGACCAGTTCAGGAGCTTGTTTGAGGTCTAAGGTTTCAGGTGTGTTTTGGCATAATTTACAATGGTTTAGCTGGTCAGACCAGCTTGTAATGGTCGCTCCAGCTGGTTTATCCATTGAAGGTCCTATAAAACTGAAACCAAATCAAAGTCCCTGAATCTGGAAAAATAATAGAGTCATGAGGGGGAAGGATGAAAAGCAAAGGGCATAAATCAGTTCACCCTGTTGTCCTGAGATATGCACAAAGATAAATGTGCTGGTCACACCACACAACTTGACAAAGAGCTCAAGGCTTCGGCCTGACCTTCGAATTCCCCAGAATCTCAATCTGACGAAGCATCTCAAGCTACAGGACTCTACGTATTCACTGCCCCAGTGCCAAACACCACAGGACACCCTCAGAGGTCCTGTGTCCAGGCCTCAGTGGCTCGGAGACAAGTCTAATCCAAGAAGGCCCCTCTGTGGATTCCACAAATACTCGATCAGATCGGGATCTGGAGAATTTGGAGGCCAGATCAAGTATTTGTTAGAGGTAGTGACCAAGAGGTTACCTGCTGAGGCCTGGACACAGGACCTCTGGGGGGTGTCCTGTGGTGTCTGGCACTGGGGCGTTGGCAGCAGATACTTGAGTCCTGTGGGTTGTGAGATGTGGTACCAGCACTTCCCACAGATGCTTTTGATCTAGGAGATTTGGAGGCCAGGCCAAAGCCTTCAGCTCTTTGTCAAGTTCCTCAGGTCGTTCCTGAACAGTTTTCGGAGTGTTTCTTGGTGCTTTGTCCTGCAGGGGGTATCACTGCTATCAGTGAGCGCTGATGCCATGATGGGAGTTCTTGGTCGGCAACCGCGTTTGAGTTGGTGGAACCTTTGGTGTAGACTGTTGATAACAATCTAAACTTTTAGGAATTTGTGTTAGCTCTACAAAATGTGATTATGATTATAATTTTAGAATTACAAAATATAACATTTTATCAACATGATGCTGAGGAATCAGTCAGTCTCTTCTGTGGATGAAAACCAGAACCCAAAAATACATTGTATTTTATACACAAGCCTCTTCAGTTGAGAGAAAATTACTATTTGAAGAGTGGACGGACAGCGTCCCAGTGGTCCACCAGGCTCTTATCAAAGTCTTCTCACAGGTAGACTGCCTGTCCAGGTCCAGGGATTCCCACAGCCATGAATCCAAAGACAGGCAGACTGTTTTACACTCTCACCCTGTTGTTGAAGCCCTAAAATCATGTTCCACTGAAGAGCAGGTAAGGACACACTGAGGTCAGGCTCAGGTTCTGTAAAAGTTGATCCCCATCCGAGCATGAGGAAGGTATACATCTTTAGTAATTCACTGTAAATGTGTATCTGGATGTGAGTTCCTGGCTGGTTCTGGTCCTCCACAGTCCTCTCCATCAGGTTCTGTTTCCATCTGTTGAGTTGAGCTGCTGGCTGGAGGCTCTGCCTCTCTGTTCTCCCAAGTTTAAGTCAGGTGAGGCTGTGAGGACTGACCACCGACACATTGATGTTTTCTAAGCTGATATAGCCAGGCAAATCTTTGGTCACAAACACTGCAGATAAAACGTTTCTCTCCTGTGTGGATGCTCATGTGTTGAACTAACTTGTCCTTGCGAGGGAAACTTTTACCACACACTGAGCAACTGAACGGTTTCTCTCCTGTGTGAATTTTCATGTGTAACTGTAAATTGCCATTTTGTGTAAAAAGTTTCTTGCACACTGAGCAACTGAAGGGTTTCTGTCCTGTGTGGATTTTCATGTGTCTTTGTAAATTTCCACTCCGTGCGAAAGATTTCTTACAGACGGAGCAGCTAAATGGTTTTTCTCCTGTATGAGTTCTCATGTGTTCCTGCAGATGGTCCTTGCGGCCATAGCTTTGTCCACACTCAGAGCAGCTATACGCTTTCTCTCCTGTATGAGTTCTCATGTGTTCCTGCAGATGGTCCTTGCGGCCATAGCTTTTCCCACATTCAGAGCAACTAAAAGGTTTCTCCCCTGTATGAATTTTCATGTGTAACTGTAGATTTCCATTTTGTGTAAAGGATTTCTTGCAGACTGAGCAGCTGAAAGGTTTCTCTCCTGTGTGGATTTTCATGTGCAACTGCAAATTTTCCTTCTGTGTAAAATATTTCTTACAGATTGAACAATTAAATGGTTTTTCTCCTGTGTGGATTTTTACATGTTTCTGTAAATTTTCACTTCGTGAAAAAGATTTATTACAGACTAGGCAGCTAAATGGTTTCTCTCCTGTATGAGTTTTCATGTGTTGCTGCATATTGTCCTTGCGACCATAGCTTTTCCCACATTCAGAGCAGCTGAATGGTTTCTCACTGACAGGGACTTGATCATTTTTCAGAGAGTTTAAACCTGACTGAGGTTCTCTGGTCTCCCTCCAATCACCACTGTCATCAGTCTCAGGTTCAGAAGAGTCTCCAGTCTTGTCCTCAGTCTCTGGTTGTAAATGTGTATCTGGATGTGAGTTCCTGGCTGGTTCTGGTCCTCCACAGTCCTCTCCATCAGCTTCTGTTTCCATGTGTTGAGTTGAGCTGCTGGCTGGAGGCTCTGCCTCTCTGTTCTCCTCAGTTTGAGTCTGATGAAGCTGTGAGGACTGACCACCGACACACTGATGGTCTCTGAGACGTTCATACAAAGTGAATCTTTGGTCACAAACACTGCAGCTGAAGCTGTTGTCTCCTTTGTGAGTTTTCATGTGTTTGGGTAAACTTGCACTGTGTCTAAAGGATTTTTTACAAACTATGCAAATAAAAGGTTTCTCTCCTGTATGAATTCTCATGTGAATCATCAATGTTCGCTTTTCACTAAAAGCTTTACCACACAATGAACAGCTAAAAGGTTTCTCTCCTGTATGAATTGTCATGTGCCCTATCAGATGTGCCTTGGCTAAAAATCTTTTATCACACAATGAGCACCTGAATGGTTCCTCCCCAGTGTGAGTTTTCATGTGTAGCTTCAGTTTTCCACTTTCACAGTAAGCTTTACCACACAATGAGCAACTGAACGGTTTCTCTCCTGAATGCGTTCTCATGTGCCGCATCAGAGATGCCTTGCACAAAAAGGTTTTATTACACACTGAGCAGCTAATCGATTCCTCTCCAGTGTGAATTTTCATGTGTAGCTTCAGTTGTCCACTTTGACTGAAAGCTTTATTACACACGGAGCAACTGAATGGTTTCTCTCCTGTGTGCGATGTCATATGTCCTTTCAGACCTGACCTGTACAAAAAATTTTTATCACAGATTAAGCAACTAAACGCTTTTTTTCCTAAATGAGTTTTCATATGTCTTGCCAGATATGCTTTGCACAAAAATCTTGTCTCACATACTGAGCAACTGAATGGTTTTTCTCCAGTATGAGCTATAATGTGTAACTTCAGTTTTCGACTCTCACTGAAATCTTTACCACACACTGAACAATTGAATGGCTTCTCTCCTGTATGAGTTATTAAGTGTAACTTCAGTTTTCTACGTTCACTGAACGCTTTACCACACACTGTGCATTTGAATGGTTTATCTCCTGTATGAATTGTCACATGTCTCCTCAGATGTGACTCGCACAAAAATCCTTTACCACACAATGAGCAATGAAATGGTTTTTCTCCTGTATGAGTTGACATGTGTCTCTTCAGATATACCTTGCACAAAAATCTTTTCCCACAATCTGAGCAATTGAATGGTTTCTTTCCTGTATGAGTTTTAATGTGCAGTGTCAGATTTCCACTGTCATTGAATGCTTTATCACACACTGAGCAGCTGAATGGTTTCTCTCCTGTATGAGTTCTCATGTGTCTCTTCAGACACGTCTTGGTTCCAAATCTCTTTCCACACTCAGAGCAGCTGAACGGTTTTTCACTGACTTGATCATTTTTCAGAGAGTTTAAACCTGACTGAGGTTCTCTGGTCTCCCTCCAATCATCACTGTCCTCAGTCTCAGGTTCAGAAGAGTCTCCAGTCTTGTCCTCAGTCTCTGGTTGTAAATGTGTATCTGGATGTGAGTTCCTGTCTGGTTCTGGTCCTCCACAGTCCTCTTCATCAGCTTCTGTTTCCATCTGTTCAGTTAGTCTTTGATGAAGCTGTGAGGACTGAGGTTTCTCTTCATCATCTTCACTCTTCACAGGGACAGGAGTGAATGGGAACTTGGTGATATCAGCCTCCTCCAGACCTTGAAGCTGCTCTCCCTCCTGACTGCTCCACAGCTCCTCCTGCTCCTCTTTAATGTGTGGGGGCTCTGGGTCCTCCTGCTCCTCTTTAATGTGTGTGGGCTCTCGGTTCTCCTGCTCCTCTTTAATGTGTGGGGGCTCTGGGTCCTCCTGCTCCTCTTTAATGTGTGGGGGCTCTGGGTCCTCCTGGTCCTCTTTAATGTGTGGGGGCTCTGGGTCCTCCTGCTCCTCTTTAATGTGGGGGGGCTCTGGGTCCTCCTGATCCTCTTTAATGTGTGGGGGCTCTGGGTCCTCCTGCTCCTCTTTAATGTGTGGGGGCTCTGGGTCCTCCTGCTCCTCTTTAATGTGTGGGGGCTCTGGGTCCTCCTGGTCCACACTGGAGGGTGGAACCTCTTCTTTAACCACCAACAGCTGCTGGACATCTGCAGGAAACAGGAAACATACACAAAGATGTTACAGAGAAATGCTGTCAATCATGTAAATCTTGACTCAAAAAACTCCTTGTTAAACTCCATCAGATCACTAAGAGTTCACTTGATGAAGCTTACAGGAAGGGCTGGCTCTAGCTTGCCTTGAACCTGCCCCTAGTTAGATTACAGATCACGAAGCATCAAACAGCTTCACAGTGTTCACTCAGCCGTCTCTGATCACAATGCTGCAGACTTGTGTAGGGACGTAACAATATATCAGATCTCAACCTGTAAGCGATATGAAGTTATATTTACATGTACGGCCATCCATCTGCAGGCAGCTTCACTGGAAACAGATGCATTCGTCAATGCTTTGCAGAAATTAATCAGCAGTAGAGGACAAGTACCAACTTCACTGGGGCAGAAAGAGAGCAGGAGACTCTTTCTCCTTCGAGTCAGAATGAAATCAAGGAGTTCTGTCACAGGTTGGAATCCGCTGGAGGTTTAAACCATGTGGGTGTGTGGGAACAAATTATGGTGAGAAAAGCTTTAGCTTTGTCCTACATCAGCAGAAGTTGGATGATGATGGACTTCATACAGTTTTCTTTAGAGCGGGGACCATTGTAAATGACTGACCAAAGCTCACAAATATTCCCAGCGACCTGGAGCCCTTCACGCCAAGCCACCTATTCTTTTCTTCTTTTCTTATTGTTGAATGACATGCAGCAAAGGGCCACAGGCTGGAATCAAAACCAGGCTGCTGCAAAGGCGTCAGCATATGGGGCGCACACTCTAGAGGGTGAGAGGCCGCCCCATCAAGCAGTGTTTGATCCTCACGACTAGTATGTTTCAAGAAGATGAAGGCAAGTTCAGCGCCTCTCAGAACACTTCTGGTCAAGGTGGATATAAAAGTACATACCCATGCTCTGAGAGAGGCAAAGTAAAACCAGTAGAAAAGGAGTTTGGTTGAGATATTGTGGTAATAATGGATTCTTCAGCTACTCTGGGTTCTTGGTTCTGGAGGTTTTGGGAGACAAACAGGGGCTTGTTTGTTCTGTCAAAATACAGAATAGAGCCAACATCATAGAAAGGCAAATGACAAAATTGTTTGCTGAATGGAGGGTAGATTTGTTTGGACTGAACTTGGCTGTCAATTCATTTTTGTTGTATTTTGTTTGAATTATTGTGTCTGCCAGCCATTAACAATCAGGGGCCGGTGTGTAGGAGCCAAAAATGTGCTTTAACTAACCAGACCTTAGTTGTTATTCACTGTGTATGCCATCTGTGCTGGCATCTTGGGCTCAGGAGTGATTGTAGGAAGGTCATTGTTGATGTCAGGTGTTTGACCCAGAAGGACTAAGGGTTTTTGACCGTTGTGGCGTTCAAGATTTGTTTGTCACACTGTAAACTGGTGTTTGGTTCATCACTGTAATCAAAGAAAACAGATTATTAATTAAAGAATAGAAAGGATCGTTATTGTGCACCTGTGCAGAATCACCGGAGATCAATGCCTCATTGCGACTTGCTCTGATGTCACACAAAAGTGGACGGTGATAATCTTGAGAGATTGAGGCAACTACAGATTTTAGAGCTACTTGCTGCAGCTGTTCTCCACCTACTGCAAGACCCAGGGCATGTTGGGAAATGTGTAGCTCTCAGCATGTGCAGGGACAGGGCCTCTGGCTGATGGACAGCTGACAGACGCCGCAGTGACATATGACAGCACATCTAAGTGACTGATGCAAATAGTAAATTATTAAAGTATTAAAGTAATACGATTTAATATTGAATGTTTAAGTGAACTTAGAAAACATAGAGATTGCCAACAAAGGAAAACAATGACCAAAACAATAATAGAGAAATGCATCTATAGGACAATTCTACTTTTATATACCCTCAGAAAACTGTCCGGATTAATCACAGTTTTTGGGCATCACAGTTTCTCCTTGCGTAACCTGGTCCTTCAAACAATGGATTAGCAGGAGGAGATCTAAAAGTGGTAAATATGATAATAAATAAATATGATCTGGGTTAATATCATATACATAAATACAAATGGAAACTAGTCAACAGCCATCCCTCCACAAGTTATTTGAAGAATAAAAACTTCCATGAAGACACTTTCTAAAGATAATCAGTCCCTGAATGAGCTGTATAATGTCTCTTTATTGTCCTTGCTGTTCCTGATCCCATCGTCTATTGTATCATAATATCATTTTGATTTCTACGATTTCAATACTTCATTTCATTTCATTTGACTGAAGATGTACACGTTTATATGTTTCTGGCTTGTAATATTTCATATGCAAGCACTGGTCCAAAAACAAAAAAATTATAATAATAATAATAATATCAATAATTGGATAAAACAATCTGCAGGAGGAGAGCTAACTCTCGTTAGCCGTTAGCAGCCGGTGATCCGTCGCACCTTCTCCACAGAGCGGCGCGAGATTCCGCCTCACGGTGTAAAAGGAGCAACTGACTGAACGTTTCTGGACAGACCTGATCTGTGGGACCGAGGCTGAGGACTGAAATCTGCGTTCAGTGGTTTTCGTTGATCGTTACTGCTCGACATCTTGATAAAACTTTGTCAAGTTAGAGACAGGGAAGAATACTGCTTCCGGGGCACAGGAGCTGCTCACCTTCAGAATAAAAGCCCACAAGTGTTGCAGTCCTACTCTGAAATAAGAAAAGCAAAAAAGACTTTCATCGAGCTTTAATGTTCATTCTTGAAATTGGAAACAGTTGACAACAACTTAAACAACATATATCCTTATATATATACATCCATTATCCTAAAATCCTGGAAACATCCAGAAATCCTAGAAATGGCCTCAACGCTGAACAAAGAATCTAAGTGAACAATGATAAAGAACACACAACAATTTGCTGATAAATTCATATATATATATATATATATATATATAGAGGAAGCTTCCTCCCACAGGATATGTTCAAAGACTATTGGATATTTCTTTAAAAAATCCCGAGATAACTTTGATTTTAGCTTCTGACTAATAAACGGGATAATTTGATGATTTTTATTTCAATAGGTCCACAGTTGTGAAAGGCAAGAATAGCCAAAACTTACAACAAATAAAATACAAAATGAAAAAAAATAAAAAGGAAAAAAAAACTCTACAATTGCTCTACAAAAACTATATAATTGCTAAACACTAAAAAACAATGCAAAAAGTTCTTGAAATTCTTTTAACGGAAAAAATCATGCCTTGGAAAACCCCATATTTGTGATTACAGGCTTTTGGGGCTGTTTTCTGTTTCAGAGCTGTTGATGAGGTGCATTGCTGCAGAAAAAAAATGTGCTCTTTAATGTAATCATTTCTTAAGTAATGTTAATGTTTACTACATTATTCTGCTGTTCTCCTCTACTAACCAAGAAAAAGTGGTATCAAAAATAATACAATTTTTTAAAACTATTTTTTTAAGGTATTGTGTCAAAGTTCAAGACTCTAGAACACAATAAAACAGACTGGTATCAGACAATTAAATAACATAAATTGTTTGCAATATAGATTCTAGGGCATTTATAACAGGAAAAAGACTGACCCGTGTGGGACCGCACAAAAGGTATTAGCTTTATGAGAAGAGCACTTTGGAATAAAAACACTGTTCATTATTTCTTATGTCCTCAAGTCACCATTTAAGTAATAACCTTTAACCGCCATATGACTTAATTACTCTTGTAACTCCTAAATAAATATTATTAATAAGCAAAAATAAAATAGCCATATATGACGAGCACTTTCCACGGCATCCATACTGTAGTTCAGATCAGTATTGTTGTTTCCATCTGTTGAGTTGAGCTTCTTGCTGGAGGCTCTGCTGCTCTGCTCTCCTGAGGTTGAGTTTGATGGAGCTGTGAGGACTGATGACCGACACATTTATGTCTTTTGAGCTGATGAGCCAGGGCAAATGTTTTGGTACAAACAATGCAGCTGAAGGGTTTCTCACCTGTGTGAAATGTCATGTGATTTCTTAGATTTATCTTTTGCATAAAACGTTTACCACAAACAGAACAAGTAAAAGGTTTCTCTCCTGTGTGATGTGCCATGTGCTGTGCCAAATTTATCTTTTGTATAAAACCTTTACCACATACAGAACAACGAAAAGGTTTGTCTCCTGTATGAGTTATCATGTGTTTCTTCAGATTTCCATTTTCACTAAAAGCTTTACCACATACTGAGCAGCTAAAAGGTTTCTCTCCAGTATGAGTTATCATGTGTCTTTGCAAGTGTGTTTTTTGCGAAAATTTTTGGTTACAAACTGAGCAGCTGAATCTTTTTTCTCCTGTGTGAATTCTCATGTGTGTGTGTAAATATCCACTCTGTGAAAATGATTTCTTACAAACAGAGCAGCTGAAACGTTTCTCTCCTGTATGAGTTCTCATGTGTCTGTTGACTGAAGTCTTGATGGCAAATCTTTGCCCACACACAGAGCAGCTGAACGGTTTCTCCCTGACAGGAACTTGATCATTTTTTAAACCTGACTGAGGTTCTCTGGTCTCCCTCCAATCATCACTGTCATCAGTCTCAGGTTCAGAAGAGTCTCCAGTCTTGTCCTCAGTCTCTGGTTGTAAATGTGTATCTGGATGTGAGTTCCTGTCTGGTCCTGGTCCTCCACAGTCCTCTCCATCAGCTTCTGTTTCCATCTGTTCAGTTAGTCTTTGATGAAGCTGTGAGAACTGAGGTTTCTCTTCATCATCTTCACTCTTCACAGGGACAGGAGTGAATGGGAACTTGGTGATATCAGCCTCCTCCAGACCTTGAAGCTGCTCTCCCTCCTGACTGCTCCACAGCTCCTCCTGCTCCTCTTTAATGTGTGGGGGCTCTGGGTCCTCCTGCTCCTCTTTAATGTGTGGGGGCTCTGGATGCTCCTGGTCCACACTGGACGGGGAAACCTCTTCTTTGACCATCAACAGCTGCTGCTCCTCCTCACCAACGATCACTTTATGGAAATCTGAAGGAAAAACTGAAACACAAGCAAGAATGCATTAATGTTGACAATACTTTGCTAAATAGCTAAATGTACTGATATTGGACATTGACAGTTTCATAACAACATCATCTGCATTAGCTTTGGTCCCCAAAGTCAATCATAAAATACAATGCAACCACATTGCATTATATTAAATTGATATGGTAACTTAGATCTTCCCCGTGATTAGCAGCCGACCTGCTCTGCCACCTGATCCACAGGGTCTCATCAGTTCAGGTTTTTTCAACAGCCTGGTGGTATTTTACAACCTTCCTCACTGATTATTCTTCAGACTCAGACATACTTTCCACATTGAATGTCCGTGGACAGTCGCGATCATGCTGTTCTATTAATTGTACAACTGAGGATCTACATTGAAACGCAGCAGTAAACAGGAGGGCTGGGATATGAGCTGACCATCCTCATTCCGCCAACATCGTGTGAGTGTGAAACTAAGATGCTACTGGGGTCTGGAGTGAATGTCTGCTGATTATCCTACTTAAAACTAACTTCACCGTAGTGACGTGGCTGTAGTTGGTGTGACTGCAGTGTTTTGGACTGGAACAGGAGACTGGAAGATGTGCATCGGACGCACTTGCTATGTGCACAGTTGGTGTGGTCACAAAGTCATGGGCTGCACAAGGACACCTGCTTGAGTGTCCATGTGGATCCTGGCGGATGACAACATTAATGTTATATGGACAAAACTGACCCTAGTATCTGAATGCCTAAATTTTGACTAGGCCCTTCCTGTACAGACTGACTATAAGACTTTTCTTTGGATGCAAGTCAGTTTACCACATCAACATTTGCAGACTTACAAGCTCTGAAAAGAACAGTGTTTTTCCATTTATGCATTCTACAAGGTAAATGATTAGTGCTGGTGCTGGAGGGGCTGTTGGAGTTTGCCCATCCAGTCTACATGTGTTTTGTGGACTTGGAGAAAGCTTAAGGCTGTGTTCCCATGGGGAGTTTTGTTTGTTTGCACCTATGCTCTTTGCAGAAGATGTGGTTCTGTAGGCTTTATCACACTGTGACCTCCAGCATGCACCTGGGCGGTTTGCAGCTGAATGTAAAGCAGTTGGGATGAGAAGGCCGCGGTTCTTCACCAGACAAGATGGTTTGCCCTTTCTGAGACAGAAATGTATAGTTTCTCAAGATGGCATTGCCCTGGCCCCCAGCACCACCACAAGGAATCTTGGGGTAATCTTTGTTTAGAATATGACCTTTAACTCCCATAGAAAACGAACTTTTTTCACCTGCATAACATTGCAAAAATTAGGCATGTCTGTTCTGTGCAGTCGACATCTGTTGTAAGTCCACAGTTGCTCTTCCTGCGGTTTCTTCCATTTCTTTTACCCAATTAAGATGTTTTTTCTTTTTCAGGTTTTCCTTATCCACTGCGAGAGTCCATGGACAGAGGGATGTCTTATGTTGTAAAACCCTCTCAAGTAATTTGTGAACTGTAAAACTGAAAGGGTTCGGTATAGTTACTGCCCAAGGAAAAGAAAGTCTTTTTCATGAATCAGGGTAAAATGTACCCAAAGCAGTGATGCAAGACAGTTGTGATGAGGAGGGACTTTAGCCAGAAGGCGGAGAACATCATTAACCGGTTTATTTACGTCCCGACCCTCATCCGTGGTCATGAGCTCTGGGTAGTGATTAAAAGAGTGAGATCACAGATACAAGCAGCTGAAATTCGTTAAAAGGAGGAGGTCCTGTTAGAGGTTTTCTGGGCACGTCCGACTGGGAGGAGGCCCTGGGGCAAACGCAGAATTAACTGTTGGGATTATATGTCTCATCTGGCCTGGAAACACCTCGGGATCCCCCAGGAGGAGCTGGAAAACAACATTTCTAAAACTTTCAGGCCTTCATTGTTTTTCTGTAACTTCTCCAGGCCCAACAATTTTCAAATCCCAGAACCAGGCTGTTCAGAATCTCTATCACAGTAAGGGCCTAGTTTATGCACTCAGTCCTACCTGGTGAGTCGTTTCTTGTATCTCCTACAAAGATAGAACAAGTTATAATTAGGGAACTAAAAACATCATGTCAGTAACAGTAAACTCGACACTTTTCCATACAATGAAGGTAATATAATTACATATAGGCAGCACTGAATTATTCGTTTTTAATTGCATACCTGAAACGGGGAAATCCTTATCCTGTAGCCGCTGAATGGCCTTCGCCCTTCTCTCCATCCAGAACTCCTTGATCGTGTCCACACAGTAGGAGTCTCGGATCTTGAAGAAAGTAACTGGATTGACGACTCCCATGTTCATGAAGTGGAACAGCAGGGCGACTTTGGTGTAGCTGTTACCACTCAAAAGGATGTTCATTCCAAGCATCAAGTCACCTGCCAGCATCCCAAACCTGAAGGTCGGCTGTGAGGTCCAACTCCAGACAACATGACCACGAGGACAAACCTGAACATGAACAGACACACATTAGCTACTGAGACGAAGCCAATGATAACAGACTTTTACTTATTATGGGGAGATTATTAGGATCTGAGAGTTACCCATTCAACAACAAAGGCAGTACACCTTTGCTGAATGGCACACTCAAATGGGGGGAGGCTCTGACACGATAGTCCCGTCGATGTTGTGTGAGGACAGTTTTTCACGGGAAGGTGAACCAGTGTAGCCAACTGACGGATGTTCTCTTCATACACAATGGACGCACGGGAACCAATGATGTCTTCTTCGATGAGTACCTCCAGTATCTCTTCAGCAGGAGGACCAGGGTTTTCAGGGAGGTCATGGATCGTCTCATCTGCTGTAGTGACGGACAGACTGTTCATCTTTGGCTTTGTGTCCATAGTGGCTCCCCAACTGCAGGATCAGGACACATAAGTAAGATCTATGTATGAGCTGTAATTACCTCCTTGAGTGGACCTTTGTGCAGAACTTGAGGAGATTCTCTGAAGCCCTTCTTGAGATATCGTGTTCACAAGAATGAGACAAATGCAAGGTCACAGTGATCTTGACCTTTGACCACCAAATTCTAATCAATCGATTCTTTAGTCCAACTGAACATGTAAGCCAAATTTTAAAACACTTCCTCAAAGTCTTCTTGAAATATCGCCAGTGACTTTGACCTATTACCACTACAATCCAATCAGCTCAACTTTGAATCAAAGTGAACGTTTGAGCCAAATTTTTAAAAAAATCCCTCGAGATATTTTTGAAGAAGAATGCCACAGACAAGGTCACAGTGACCTTGACCTTTTACCATCAAATTTTGTTCAGTTCATCCTTGAGTCCAATACAACGTTTGTGCCGAGGTTGAGGAAACTCCCTCCACGCCATCTAGAAATATTACCTTCATGAGAGATGGATGCAAGGTTACAGTTTGGTATTGTTTGAAATAAGTAAAGGTTTTATGTTTTGCTTTAAAAAATACGATTAGTTGGTTGACCGATCATTAACTTTACTAGTTAATAAATCAATTAAGGAAAGTGCTTTTAATTTGCATCTGGCGTATGGTACAAAAACATGATGTCTCCGGATGCAGCTTTGTCAGAGTCTTTCTCCAGTTTTGCCGGATAATTTTCAGGTAAAGTTGCTACAGACAAGTCGATTTGTTGCTAAATGATGTTACGTCATTTCATGATGACATCACTCAAATTACCGTCTTTTTAAATTTGTTATTTTTTATGATCAGATATTTTGTTTTATTAAATATCTTGTTTTATTAACGAGTTGCTGAATCTAAACTGGCATCACTTACCTTTCAGAGTCCTCGTTGACGTTCGACGCTTCAGGAGGAGGAACTCCTCGGCGAGTCGTCTCCGGTTGCGTCGATGCCAAAGAGCCATTTTCAAAACTGAAAAAGGGAAACGATTCACGTTATTACCAGTTTGAAAAGAGTCGCTGGGTTTGATCTCTGGCCCAGTCGCTTCTGTCCAAACCTGCAGGATTCACACACATTTTTACTGAAACTTTTCCAGAACTTCCAGTCAAACATTCTCTGAAACCATCATCATACGCCTTCACTGTTATTTGTTATGACTATACAGACAGATTAGCTTCGATGCTAACAGATTATCTTCGATGCTAACAGGTTACCTGTGATGCCGACTGGTTACCTGTGATGCCGACGGGTTAGCTGTGATGTTAGCAGGTTAGCTGTGATGCTAACTGGTAAGCCGTGATACTGACAGATTAGCTGGGATGCTATCAGGTAAGCTGTGATAATGACAGGTTACCTGTGATACTGACAGGTTAGCCGTAATACTAACAGGTTAGCTGTGATGCTGACAGGTTAGCTGTGATGCTGACAGGTTAACTTCGATGCTAACAGGTAAGCTGTGATAATGACAAGTTAGCTGTGATGCTGACAGGTTAACTGCGATGCTAACAGGTAAGCTGTGATAATGACAAGTTAGCTGTGATGCTGACAGGTTAACTGTGATGCTAACAGGTTAGCTGTGATGCTAACAGGTAAGCTGTGATAATGACAAGTTAGCTGTGATGCTGACAGGTTAGCTATGATGCTAACAGGTAAACTATGATGCTATTAGGTTAGCTTCGATGCTAACAGGTAAGCTGTGATAATGACAGGTTACCTGTAAAGCTAAGAGGTTAGCTGTGATGCTGACAGGTTAGCTGTGATGATAACTGTTAAGCCGTGATACTGACAGGTTAGCTGTGATGCTAACAGGTAAGCTGTGATAATGACATGTAAGCTATGATGCTAACAGGTAAGCTGTGATAATGACATGTAAGCTATGATGCTAACAGGTTAGCTGTGATGCTAACAGGTAAGCTGTGATGCTAACAGGTAAGCTGTGATAATGACATGTAAGCTATGATGCTAACAGGTTAGCTGTGATGCTGACAGGTTAGCTGTGATGCTAACAGGTTAGCTGTGATGCTAACAGGTAAGCTGTGATAATGACATGTAAGCTATGATGCTAACAGGTTAGCTGTGATGCTGACAGGTTAGCTCAGTAATGGCCCCGCTGCTACCTGAGATTAGCATTTAGCTCGCAGCTAACAATAAAAACGAGTCAGAATATCAAAGAACTACGTGACTGTTGACAGGAAGTCTCTGCCCACAACAACAACAACACAACATCCGGTCCAGCCGTTAGCCGCGTTAGCATGTAGCCTAGCCGCCTCACTGGTCCAGCAGCAGCAGAGCCAGCTCCGAGTCCAGCTGCAGGCCTGTGGCCGCCCGCAGAGCTCTCCACCGGGGGAAGGCCGCTCCGATGTTGACCCGGGTTTTATCTCTCTCTCTGTCCGAGGCCTTCTTCGCCACAGAGCGGCTTCTACCCGGAGGAGGAGGAGGGCAGGCCGGGCCGAGCTCCGCCATCTCCGGCTGACGCTGAGGGCGGAAGTGTTAGCTTCACAGCCCACACCTGACCTCACTATCGCTTCCGGTCTTACCTTTCAAAATAAAAGCCCACAGATCTGAGTAGAAACAAAATAGTTTACAGCTGGTCTCAGAAAACATTTACTGACATTGTCTGAATTTTTGTTGAAAAATGGAGAAATTAAACTAAATTGCCTACAGTCTGTAGGCTACAGACAGACAGATAGATAGATTTAAGTTTGTGGAGTCAGAACAGAAATTACAAAAAGAAGAGAAAAAAAAATCTGTGAGGCATCAAACAATTAACCCTTTAAAACCTGGGCTGACATCACTTTTCGTGTGCTGCTTTCACAATTACTAAAACTTGTAAACCCTGAGCACAAAGGCAATGAACAACTTGGTAGGAAATGTTTCACAAATTGCAAACATTAGTAGATTTAAAAAAAAGTTTTTTTAAAAAACAATAATTCAGGAATCAGTGAGGGCATTTTCAATGATGTCGAGAGCACACAAAAAACACAAACAACAACAACAACAACAACAGGCCACTAAAATACAAATTTCCAATTGCTAATTATGGTAGCACATAGGACTGAAAAATATGGCTTAAAATGTTATCACAATGAATATTTTTCATTCCATTTCAGTTGATATCCATAATTGTCTCGATAAATATTTCAGTATTATTTCTTAGATTTTTGCTCCTCAGTGAAAGTTAAAGGAACTATATGATTAATTGTTGTTTAAACTATTGTTTATTGAACATGACAACCATTTGGCAGACAGCAGAACATTTCACAAATCAGAGGAAGACTCAAAACAATTATATTTAAAGTAATGTCAATACATACATCAACAAACAGATGAGTGAATCTTAATTTTGGTCATGAGTATGTCAAACATTTGCGCCTTTAGCAGACACCAAGGTTGCAAGCTAACTTACCAAGCAGAGGAGAACAGATCTAACAGGTAGCACCAAGCTGCAGACTCTTTCAGGACAAACAAACAAGATTCCTTTGATCTGCAACACTGAACAGCACAGCAAGGACTGCATCTGGAACCACAACTCTTCTGAGCCAGGCTCATCCACAGCAGACCACCACCAGCTAACAAGCTGCACAACAAAGCAATTCTGCCCTCCATTCATGAACTGGAAACGTAACAACTGGGCACAACATTAGTGCAACAGAGCATGCTAAGCAAGACTGTGAACATATTTTCTGTGTATGTGTAACATGGATTGATTTGATGTTCTTCATTAAGTTATTTTTGTGATCTTTTTGAAGTCATGTCATTGGTGAGTTGGTTTTGTAAAAGCCCTGTGGAGTTTTGCATTTAACTAAACATAATGACAAACCCAACACCTTGAAACAACATAGATAACATCGACATACACTCATATTATTGTGTTTTCAACATAGCTGTACTCAGAGAGGGAACTCAAAACATCAAATTTCAATTGTTCCTTTTTCTCGACTGACCACATGAGGTCAGGCAGAACCTCCCCGCTTTGAGACCATCTTGCATTTGTAGTTGTTTCATCATCTTTTCAGTTCAACTGCTGGCTGACGGTTCTCCTGCTCTGTTCTCAGGAGTCTGATGAGGCTGTGAGGACTGACGACCGACACACTGATGATTTTTGAGCTGATAAAGCCAGGTGAATCTTTGGTCACAAACCAAGCACCTAAATCTTTTCTCTCCGGTGTGACGTGCCATGTGTTGTGTCAGATGAACCTTTTGGATAAATTGTTTACCACAAACTGAGCAAATGAAAGGCTTCTCTCCTGTGTGAGTGATCATGTGTCTCTTCAGATTTTGCTTTTGCAAAAATCTTTGCTCACAAACTGTGCAGCTAAAAGGTTTTTCTCCTGTATGAGTCATCAAGTGCTTCTTCAGATCCGTTTTTTCCAAAAAATTTTGATCACAAACTGTGCAGCCGAAAGGTTTTTCTCCGGAATGAGTCATTATGTGTTTCTTCAGATTTCCACTTTCATTGAAGCCCTTACCACACATTGAACAGCTGAAAGGCTTCTCTCCTGTATGAGTTATCATATGTTTCTTCAGATTTGCCTTTCTTAAAAATCTTTGATTACAAACTGAGCAATTGAAAGGTTTTTCTCCTGTATGAGTTTTCATGTGTTTTGTCAGATTTCCATTTTCAGTGAAAGCTTTGCCACAAAGTGAACAGCTGAAAGGTTTTTCTCCTGTATGAGTTAGTATGTGTGTCTTCAGATATGCTTTGCTCAAAAATCTTTGATCACAAACTGAGCAGCTAAAAGGTTTCTCTCCCGTGTGAATTCTCATGTGTGTTTGTAAACTTCCATTCTGGGTAAAAGATTTCTTACATACTGGACAACTGAAAGGTTTCTCTCCTGTATGAGATCTTATGTGTGTCTTCAGATTGCCCTTGGTTAAAAATATTTTATTACAAACTGAGCAGCTGAAAGGTTTCTCTCCCGTATGAATTATCATGTGTTTCCTCAGAGTAGCCTTGAGGCCATACCTTTTCCCACATTCAGAGCAGCTGAATGGTTTCTCAAGAGAATTCCATCTTGTGTCCCTGACAGGAAGTTCATTAATGAACTGAAAGTTTAAAGCTGACGGAGGTCCTCTAGTCTCCTCCCAATCATCAACACTGACTTCAACCTCAGCAACTAAAGAGTCTCCAGTCTTGTCCTCAGTGTCTGGTTGTAAATGTGTATCTGGATGTGAGTCCCTGTCTGGTTCTGGTCCTCCACAGTCCTCTCCATCAGCTTCTGTTTCCATCTGTTCAGTTAGTCTTTGATGAAGCTGTGAGGACTGAGGTTTCTCTTCATCATCTTCACTCTTCACAGGGACAGGAGTGAATGGGAACTTGGTGATATCAGCCTCCTCCAGACCTTGAAGCTGCTCTCCCTCCTGACTGCTCCACAGCTCCTCCTGCTCCTCTTTAATGTGTGGGGGCTCTGGCTCCTCCTGGTTAACACTAGAGGGGGGGACCTCTTCTTGAACCACCAACAGCTGCTGGAGGTCTGCAGGAAACAGGAAAAACACATTAAGGAAAACTTTGATTTCATGTTAACAAGGGGTTAACAGTGTCTGTCTTCATTTCTAGCTGATAAAGGAAGAGTTTGACACACTGAACTGCACTGGAAGGAATCAACAAGTTAGTATGCAGACAAAAGTGGACATTTTCCCCAAATTAAAATTAAGCCATGTTTTGAAAACAGCATGAGACAAGCCTTGCATCCCCTTCCAGAGATGTCTCGCAGATCGCCAGAACTTCTTTGAGGCCGACCGAAAGTCCTTCTCCATGGCCTCCCCTAACTCCTCACACAAGCAAGTTTTTGCCTCAGCAGCAGCCCTTTTGGCCAACCTGTACCTGTCTGCTGTTTTAGTGCAATTCTGACATCTGAAGGGTAAAAGGTTTATTGATACACCAGACTCATTAATAAGTGATTGTTTATTCATTTATCTGACTCGGTCCTGCAGTGGTTAATGATGTCACAGAACACCTCCAGAAATAAATCTCCCTGCAAACAAAACAGAACAGCAGAGAGCCCTGCTCTGTTAGAAAAAAAAGTCCCTCAGGTAAACAGCCCCGCTGTGATAAATAGAGAACAGTCCCTCAGGTAAACAGACCTGCTCTGTGTAACCGGAGCTGAGGGTTGAAAACAGCGTCCAGTAGTTTCCGTTGTCGCTCGTTCTCCTCTTTTGATCGAGAAAGTTCCTCCTCGTACTCTGCTATCGTTCTTTCAAACAGCCCAAATATCTCTTCAGCAGCCGCAGTTAGTCGCTGCTTCACCAACGCTCTCAGCATTTGGACTTTACACATTTTCACACTTTATCAACACAACAAAGACTCTCTGCTAACAGACGGCTCTGCCCGACGCCATCTTCGTCAAACTGCGCTCAGTTTCACACAGGAGACAATACTGCTTCCGGGGCAACTCGCCTTCAAAATAAAAGCCCACATGTATCACAGCGTTACTCTGGAAAACTATTAAGAAGGTTAGCGATTAAAATAGTCTTTTTAAAGAATGGAAGTGGGAGACAAAAGCTTCAAAACGCAACGTCCAAATAAGTGTTATTTATGAGAGGGGAGGGGCTGGTACAAAAAGGGGGAGGCATGTCAAATATTGTTTTCAGGAGGAACATAAGTTTTATATTTTGGCTTCTGGAAAAGGGTATATAACGGCTTTTAATGGCTGTATTTTGTATTTTTTAACTATCGATCTTTTAAGAACATATGCCATCCAAACCGTTTGGTGATATGTATTTTGGTTTGATATTTTTCTGTAAAAATGTTTATGTTTTTTTCACTTTTTTTTTTTTGGTCTATAAATGTTTTGATATTTTCTTTTTTTAAAAAGTAAACATTTAGCAAAAAAATTGTCTTTTAAAGATTTTGTTGTGTTTTTTTTTATCTTTAAACATGTTTAGTAACTTTTTATTTGTCTTTTTTTATGTAAGCCTTCCAAACCCATGTTTTCCTTCCTCTTTGGAAGAGAAAAATAGAAATTGAAAAACTAAAAGAGAAAAAAAATATCATAATGAAAAATCATTCCCAAATGTTTTAAAGAAAAAAAACATCCAACAGTTTGACCAAAAGCCTTTAAAAAGAGGCAAGTTTTCTTTAAAAATCACCAGAAATCTATCACAGGCAGAAATGTTAAGAACAGAAAATGTAGCTGGATTTTCAGACCTCCTGTGGTCTGAATCTAAGCTTTAAATTCGCTGCATCATCTTGCTCAAATTGTGTGAAGTTACACGAAAGTTCAGTATCCAGAGCAGAGGAACTGCTGACCTTCAAAAGAAAAGTCTGTCATCGTTTACTTTTGTAATTCTTTATTGTACAGTCAGAAAAGCACGTCTTATGACATTACAAAATTGGTTGCTGTATTATTATAACTGAGTCAACTACAAGGCAGAATTACGAATAATATGCCACAAAACAAAAATATAAATGTCATATGAGTGGTCATTCAGGTATCAGCGTCCTGCTATGCTGTTTGGTGGAGCACATTTACAGTCACCATATCTTATTGAAAATGTATTGAACTCAACCTAATTAAGCTATCTCTACTATTCCATTTAGGTTACGCTAAAAACATTCACTAGACTTCACCGTGTCTTTAAGACAAACGCTCACCTCCCTTCAAACTATCACAGGGGACAAAACAAGACTGTCCACTACCTCCGATATTATTTGCTCTCATTATTGAGCCCCTAGTCGCAAAAAAATATGATCACATGACTATTTACAAGTTCAAAATGGCAAGTTCAAACCATGTTATTTTGTTGTATGCAGACAATATGTTACTGTATTTACAAGCCCCCCAATATTCAGTTCCAAAACTTTTTACTATGCTGGAAAGTTTGGCAATCTATCTGGCTACAAATTAAGCTTGGTCTCCAGACTACACAAAGTATTTGGGAATAAACTTTCCTGACAACATAGAAAATGTAAAATGTAAGACGAGCTGTGATTTTTCTATCTTTGTTAAGGTAATTATAACACAAACAAAAAAAGTCATTGTGTGTTTTGGGGGAGTCCTATTTTTCAGGGATGGGGGTGGTTATTGAACACATGCAAGCTCATACATGAATGCAACGAATAAACTGAACAATTATTCACAGTAATCACTTTCCGCTGAGGAACAATTAATGTACAAGTGCAAACACACAGTGGACTGACGGTGGTGAATCACAGAAGAACGAAGGGAGAACATGAAGAAACAAATGTGATCGTAAACACACGCTGACACATATAAGAGTTACATTACATCTACATGATCACATTAAAGCGTTATCCAATGAAGATTAACCCTTTAAAACCTGGGCATAGGTGCTTGAATTTTTTTCCAAATACATGGAAAAAGGGCCACAAACAATTTAAGCCGAATTTAAGTAATACTTTCAAATTAGTGACAAAAAAGTGAAAGGGAAAAATAAACTACTAAAAATCGGAAATGACCCAGAAAACTGCTAAAAATTCTAATAATTCAGTAAAAAGAAGAAATATATAGTTAGCTGGAATTTTTGCTGATTACTTAAATGTACTACTTTCTTTCCATTTTCTGGACACGTCACAGTAAATTCCTCATTGCGCCTCAATGCAGCACAAGAAAAGTGATGTGGATCCAGGTTTGAAAGGGATGACAAAACAGTTCATAATATTTTCCATACAGGAATTCCAATAATTTTACAAAACATTTGAAGGTTTCACTAATTCCCTGACATATCCATGTTTCCCATCATTGTGGGAACTCTGGAAGAGTCTCCAGTCTTGTCCTCAGTCTCTGGTTGTAAATGTGCATCTGGATCTGAGCTCCTGGCTGGTTCTGGTCCTGCACAGTCCTCTCTATCACCTGCAGCTGTCTGGTTCTTCCCCCAGTGGGTTCTCATGTGACGACCTAAATGGTCTGTACGAAGGAATCCTTTACCACACACTGAGCAGCTGAAAGGTTTCTCTCCTGTGTGAATTCTCATGTGTTTGAGTAAATTCCCACTGTGTGCAAAAGATTTCTCACAAAATGAGCAGTTAAAAGGTTTCTCTCCTGTATGAGTTCTTGTATGTGTCCTTAGCTCTACCTTGGATGGAAATCTTTTATCACAAACTGAGCAATTGTAAAGTCTCTCTCCTGTGTGGAATTTCATATGTAACTGTAAACACTTTTTCCATGCAAAAGATTTCTTACAGAATGCGCAGCTGAATGGCTTTTCTCCTGTGTGGACTATCATGTGTTGGGTCACTCCAACTTTGTGTATGAATCTTTTCCCACACAGTGAACAACTGAAGGGTTTCTCTCCTTTGTGAAATTTCATGTGTTTCTTCAAATACTCCTTCCGACCAAATGTTTTCCCACACTTAGTACAGCAAAATGGTTTTTCTCCTGTATGAGTTCCCATGTGTTGTTTCAGACACCAGTTGAAGTCAAATCTTTTCCCACACTCGGAGCAGCTGAATGGTTTCTCATTGATTTGATCATTTTTCAGAGAGTTTAAACCTGACTGAGGTTCTCTGGTCTCCCTCCAATCATCACTGTCCTCAGTCTCAGGTTCAGAAGAGTCTCCAGTCTTGTCCTCAGTGTCTGGTTGTAAATGTGTATCTGGATGTGAGTTCCTGGCTGGTTCTGGTCCTCCACAGTCCTCTCCATCAGCATCTGTCTTCATCTGTTCAGTCTGACTCTGATGAAGCTGTGAGGACTGACGACCGACACATTTATGTCTTTTTTGCTGTGAACGCCAGACAAATCTGTTGTTACAAACATTGCAGCTGAAAGGTTTCTCTCCTGTGTGGATTCTCATATGATTCTTCACATTGCTACACTTGGTAAAAGATTTATTACACACTGAGCAACTGAAAGGCTTTTCTCCTGTATGAGTTATCATGTGTCTCTTCATATCCCACTTAGTGCCAAATCTTTTCTCACACTCAGAACAGCTAAACGGTTTTTCTCCTGTATGAGTTCTCATGTGCACCTTAAGATCCCAATTACTGCCAAATCTTTTTCCACACTGAGAGCAGCCAAATGGTTTCTCTCCAACACTACTTTTTGAATCTCTAAGAGGGACTTGATCATTTTTCAGAGGGGTTGAACCTGACTGAGGTTCTCTGGTCTCCTTCCAATCATCAACATTGACTGCAATCTCAGCTGTTAAAGAGTTTCCAGTACTGTCTTCACGGACCAGTCTCAAGTGTCCATCTGGATGTGAGTCCCTGTCTGGTTCTGGTCCTCCACAGTCCTCTCCATCAGCTTCTGTTTCCATCTGTTCAGTTAGTCTTTGATGAAGCTGTGAGGACTGAGGTTTCTCTTCATCATCTTCACTCTTCACAGGGACAGGAGTGAATGGGAACTTGGTGATATCAGCCTCCTCCAGACCTTGAAGCTGCTCTCCCTCCTGACTGCTCCACAGCTCCTCCTGCTCCTCTTTAATGTGTGGGGGCTCTGGGTCCTCCTGCTCCTCTTTAATGTGTGTGGGCTCTCGGTTCTCCTGGTCCTCTTTAATGTGTGGGGGCCCCATGACCTCCTGGTTTTCTTTCACATGTGGGGGCTCTGGGTCCTCCCGCTCGTCTTTAATGTGTGGGGCCTCTCGGTCCTCCTGGCCGACCCTGGAGGAGGTATCCCCTTCTTTGACCATCAACAGCTGCTGGACGTCTGAAGGAAACAGGAAACAGAGATGTTACCCAAAAAAATGTTATCAATCACTTAATCAGTGTCAGTGCTGTGTTAGTGCATTTGGAGTTTCACTGAATCCATCAAACGATCACATGTATAAACTGTCAGAGAGGCTCAAAACAGCAGGATCCATACTAACAGTGTCCTTGCATTCAAATGGACAGAAGCAGTAAATGGCTTTTCAGCAGGGGAGTGATGAGACGATAAGTGGCTGGAGAACAGCATTCAGTTCCAGTTCAGGCACTCCTGCTGGAGGTAAGAAGGCTGGTATGAGGTGAAAGTGGGCCAAGCTGGACCAGATCTGTGATCCAAGGCTGGATCTCATGCAAAGGCAGTTGAATAATTTGCATAAGACCATTGAATGCATGGCTGGAAATCAGCACTGCCTCTTGGATCTGCTTCACCAGGCTCCTTCATATGTGCCTCTACACCCCATACTGTGTTCCTTGCTGCCTCAGGTAATGTGGATATGACCGTCAGCTCTGTTTGATTCCTCTCTGCAGATGGATATTTATAAAGAGGGAGACATGTTTGGGCTCCCTCCCCAGGCCTCTCCATGAAAAGCCTCTGCACTAGATCAAAACCACAGGGGCCAGAGAAAGGGCCCCTCTGCCATTGTACCATGACTTTGTCCAACATCTGCATATGTCTTAGGATCAACCGAAGGCAGCTACTGCATCCCGCTCAGTGCTCAGCAACCTGAATGGTACTGTGGAGCTCAGCCATGATGGCGTCACAAAAGTGGGCCCAACCTTTGGACTGTTGGCTGGGACTCCACCCAGACAGCAGATTTGACTGTCACCCCAATAAGAAGTGTTGAAATACTGATCGATTGGTGATAAAGGCTTATCAGTCCGCAGCAATGGCCCCTAGACTGGTGAACACTGATGTATTTTGAAAGTCTGATTAATGGCCGGGAGTCCAAGAGCCCAGCTGATCCCCTGCCTTAAATGGTGAAAGTCACTGACACTGAACCAGGGCGCTAGCTTGGCACAGCTGACCGTAGGCCGACATCATATTTGGCCAAGCCAGCCTAGATTGGCAGATTGAGCTGATGTCTTGGAAGCTGCCACAATCTCTAGTGAGGTTTTCAGGGCGGCAGCAGATGCTACACTCGATAAAATTCAGAAAATCAGGCTACGCAAGCAGTCCATCTGTCAGCCTGGACAGTCCAGGCCTGTGGCTTGGGGATCTCCAGAGAGGAGGCATGTGACCTGCTTAGGATGGAAGCAGTTTATTTAACTGTGAGACACTTCATTCATTTTCCAAGGCCCCAGAGTCCAGCAGCAGTTCTGCTGTCACAGGGAGGTATTATTTGAACTGTAGATTGAACTAAACATCAGAACATATTTTCTGTACTTGGACCCGGAGCAAGAGAGCTACTCTGGCTGCTTCTTGCAGGAGAGCGAGTGTTGCCATCTTCACCACCCTGGGAGCATTTCAAAAACGCAAATATTTTTGTCTGTTTTTCAGGTGGTTGACGCAACATATTTTCTGATGCACGCTGTCTGTCCGTGCATGTGTCAGAGAGCAGAGAAGAACTGTTAACGCGCGACCACGTACAGACAGAAATGACATGCTGTCATATAAATAAGATAAATACCATAAAGCTATTTAGTTTGATTAATAAAAGGACAATGTATAGACCTGTTCTACAGGAAAGGTATTCTTAAATGACTTTTGTTGTGATCTGGGACTATATAAAGAAATAAAATTAAATAACACTAACTTGACCTGCAAGGGGGGGCGAGGGGTGACTCTGGGGACGTGGGGCGCCCCCCTAATATAAAGTTAGGCTCACTGTCCTCTGTGGTCACTGATGCTTAGCCCACCAGGGTCGCCGAAGACGGACGCCCTGAGCCTTTTATGGCGTTGTGTGAAGCTGTATGCGTTCCCCCTGCTTCCGTTCCTGCTGGTTTTCCTCAGGAGGGTGAGGCTGCTATGAGCTTGGGTGCTCCTGGTGGTGCCAGATTGACCAGATGCCTTGCATGGCAGAGGTCCACGAGATGCTGATGACCAATGATGCACCAATGACATCTTACAGTCATAAGAGATATAATATTCCAGGTGGATAGACACCCAGCGCTTCAGACCCTAAAGCTTCACGTATGACCCTTGGACAGCAGACTTACTTGGCCTAGACAGAGAGGTTTTGGACACCTTACAAGCCTCCCTCGGTGGATATGGCAAGTCTCAGGATTGGGGATGGAGCACAGGATCTGACTGCATCTTATCAAACCCAGCTTTTCAGCATAATGTCCTGGCTGGGAATTTAGTCTCAAGGCCTGTTGTACTGGAGGCTTTCTATACTACCCCATGGCCTGTGACAGCCCTTGGGTTTTATGTGGACCACACTAAACCTGAACGTCTTCCAGACAACTTTTTGTGTCATATGGAAAAACCACATCAGGCCTATTTCAAAACAACATGTGGACAATCGATTAAGTCATGTTCTACAGGGGGAAGGGCCGATACATCCTCCTTGGAGGACGTGTGTGAGGCAGCTGGTTGGACGTCCTCGTCAACCTTCACTAGGTTGTGTTGTTTGAACCCGGCTTCATCAGTTATTCCTTCACCTGTTTGTGGGGCTGCAACAGATAACAAGTATTTTCATTCTTTTCCCTGTTTGTGTGTGATCCTTTTCGGTTATTCTCTGCTTTAACTTTTTTTTAAATTTCTTCCCCTTTATCTCTGAGGAGGAGAAATTGCACAAAATCACTCATCTCAACACTGGGTTTCCTCCACATTTACTAAATATCTCCTCTTTTTGTGCAAATCATGTCATGGAGATCCACCTAGTACCACTCAGCAGTGTCTTCGCCCCAGCCACTGGAGAGAGGAAGAGTGTGTGGGTGCAAAAAAAATATTTACAGTGCGACATTTTTTCAAAGTTCCTCTTGTGAGATGTCGATACACTGGCCCCAAATATGGTGCTATAAACATCCATCACACTAAGCCTGTTACCATTTTGACCTACCAGAGTCACTGCTCCATGGTTCGGCTCGCCCTCAATGATTCCAAACCTCAATAAAGATACATTAATTTTTGTCAGTTATTTCCCTAGAACCAGAGAACCGACAGATCCCAAGACTTTTCTTCACCCCAGAGTTTAACGATAGAGTGGAGACCTGTTTGCATGTTATTAACTCACTGTGATAAATAGAGAACAGTCCCTCAGGTAAACAGCCCCGCTGTGATAAATAGAGAACAGTCCCTCAGTTCAACAGCCCCGCTGTGATCAATAGAGAACAGTCCCTCAGGTAAACAGCCCCGCTGTGATAAATAGAGAACAGTCCCTCAGTTCAACAGCCCCGCTGTGATCAATAGAGAACAGTCCCTCAGGTAAACAGCCCCGCTGTGATCAATAGAGAACAGTCCCTCAGGTAAACAGCCCCGCTGTGATAAATAGAGAACAGTCCCTCAGGTAAACAGCCCCGCTGTGATAAATAGAGAACAGTCCCTCAGGTAAACAGCCCCGCTGTGATAAATAGAGAACAGTCCCTCAGGTAAACAGCCCCGCTGTGATAAATAGAGAACAGTCCCTCAGGTAAACAGACCTGCTCTGTGTAACCGGAGCTGAGGGTTGAAAACAGCGTCCAGTAGTTTCCGTTGTCGCTCGTTCTCCTCTTTTGATCGAGAAAGTTCCTCCTCGTACTCTGCTATCGTTCTTTCAAACAGCCCAAATATCTCTTCAGCAGCCGCAGTTAGTCGCTGCTTCACCAACGCTCTCAGCATTTGGACTTTACACATTTTCACACTTTATCAACACAACAAAGACTCTCTGCTAACAGACGGCTCTGCCCGACGCCATCTTCGTCAAACTGCGCTCAGTTTCACACAGGAGAATACTGCTTCCGGGGTAGCTCGCCTTCAAAATAAAAGCCCACAAGTGGATTTTTCAAACAATGACATTCACTGAAGTTGAAGGTTCAGTCTGGAACTTGGAAACAAAAGCTTCTCAACATCTCTCAACACAAAGTCCAAATAATGGACTCTTCATTTTTAATAAGTGGGGTTGGTGTCAAAAGCCATGTCAAATAATTTTTGAAGCACTGGGGTGGAAATGAATAAATAAAAAATAAAGAAATAAATTATAACTTTTTCTATTAAACACTTGTTGCTTCTTCTGTGTTTGTATGTGTTTCTATGTGTGTGTGTGATTTTTTTCTTAAAAAAAAGAAGCTTTTCTTCCTTCCTTTTGGTTTTGGTTTTTAATGTATGTGTGTATATTTGCTGTCTCTATCAACAAAACTTTTGTTTGTTTTTTTGTTATCAGAGACCACAGATGGAAATTAGCTAGTAAGCTAAATCTGCTACAAAGCATCTTTTCTCTTCTGAAACCTATATTATTTTGTACATTGTCCCTGATTCAATTAAACTTAATAAACTAAAACTAAACGTAGTAAGAATATTTTGGTGATTTGGTATTCTTTGAAACTTGTTCCAATTTTTTAAAGAAAACTTGCCCTCCAAACCTGCAGCATCTTTCCTTTAAAAACACTACAAACACACCACAACCACAGACAGCAGCTGCAAAAAGAGAAAATATTATATTATATATAATGGATATACAATTTTCCAACGGTCCTTGAATATATTTTGTGGGACAAACGCTTTCAACAGAAAAAAAAGAAACATCTCAAGAATGAATGAAGCTGCTCTGTCAGTTCATGTGTCGCTTTTATTAAGTAAAAAAGAAAGAGGGGCGGCATAGGGGAGGATACAAACTTTTCTGTGTTGTTAATATGCCCCAAAGAGATCAATATACAGAATAGAAAAAAGTACATAACATCATCACATAAATTCAGATATTTCTGTCTAAATATCAACATTTCACCATTTAAACAAACTACAGCCACCAAGTCAAATTTATCATCTTCTGTACAGGAAACACTGTGAATGAGCCGAATTAAAGTTATTTAGGAAATTCTTCTCATGACAGATTATAAAAACAATAGTTTCCCCTCACAGCTGAGACCAAAACAAAAGAGGAAAGTAAAACACAAACCATAAACACAAATATCAGACCTAAAGCTTAATCTGAGCCAACTGCTCGGATAAAATTATTAATATCCAGCAGAACACTTTACATACAGCATGTGAGCCGAAACAAAAGAGACACAATCAAGAGACATCAGTGAGAACCAGGATCAGAAGTCTAAAAGTGAAACCAAAACCAACTCTGGATGTTGTCTGTTCACAGCAGAAGAAGAAAGACAATCTTACTCTGATGTTCAAACACGTTCAGAACTGTTTCAACCCTCCGTTGTTTCGAACTTTAATCTGAACCTGCTGTCCACAACACACTCATAACTTCTGACACGTGACTTCCTGCTTCCTGAGTTTCTTAACCTTTCCCAAATGCCAAACTGCTGGATGCCTCTCTCCTGTGTGGATTCTAATGTGTTTCCTTAGACTTTTATTTGTAATGAATATTTTGTCACACTCAGAGCAGCTGAAGCGTTTCTCTCTTGCATGAGTCATCATGTGCGTCTTCAGACTTTCCTTGCGGGGAAATCTTTTGTCACATTCGGAGCAGCTAAACGGTTTCTCTCCTGTATGCATTACCCCGTGTTTTAGTAAAGAGTTCTTCCGAGCAAAAGATTTCTGACAAACTGAACAGCTAAATGGTTTGTCTCCTGTATGAATTATCATGTGTTTCTTTAAATATCCACTACCTAAAAATGATTTCCCACACTGAGAGCAGCTGAAGGGGCTTTCTCCTGTATGAGTTCTCATGTGAATGCGTAAATTTCCACTGTGTGTATAAGATCTTTTACAGACTGAGCAGCTGAAAGGTTTCTCTCCTGTATGAGTTCTCATGTGACTCCTCACTTCCGACTTTGTGCCAAATCTTCTCCCACAGTCTGAGCAGCTGAATGGTTTCTCTCCTGTGTGAGTTCTAATGTGTTCTTCGAGATGTCTCTTGCGGCCACATCTTTTCCCACACACAGAGCAGCAAAATCGTTTCTCTCCAGCAGAACATCTTGAATCACTTAAAGCAACTTGACTGTTTTTCAGAGAGTTTAAACCTGACTGAGGTTCTCTGGTCTCCCTCCAATCATCACTGTCCTCAGTCTCAGGTTCAGAAGAGTCTCCAGTCTTGTCCTCAGTCTCTGGTTGTAAATGTGTATCTGGAAGTGAGTCCCTGTCTGGTTCTGGTCCTCCACAGTCCTCTCCATCAGCTTCTGTTTCCATCTGTTCAGTTAGTCTTTGATGAAGCTGTGAGGACTGAGGTTTCTCTTCATCATCTTCACTCTTCACAGGGACAGGAGTGAATGGGAACTTGGTGATATCAGCCTCCTCCAGACCTTGAAGCTGCTCTCCCTCCTGACTGCTCCACAGCTCCTCCTGCTCCTCTTTAATGTGTGGGGGCTCTGGGTCCTCCTGCTCCTCATAAATGTGTGGGGGCTCTGGGTCCTCCTGGTCCACACTGGAGGTGGGAACCTCTTCTTTAACCACCAGCAGCTGTTGGACATCTGCAGGAAACAGGAAACACACAGAGATGTTACAGTTACCGCGCTCCTCTTTTATGGAACCATCTTCCAGTTTCGGTCAGGGAGGCAGACACTCTTTCCAGTTTTAAGGGTAGACTTAACACCTTCCTCTTTGATAAAGCTTATAATCAGGGCTGGCTCAGGTTGCTTAGACCAGCCCCTGCTTAGGCTGACACAGGTTTAATCTGCCAGGGGACTTTCTATGATACATTGAGCTCCTTTTTCCTTCTCCTGCTCCGTCCATCTGCAAACGCTCATGTCTGTTTACTGCATTGTGCTAACTCCATTGCCTCTCCGGAGCGTTCCTGCTCCCTTGTTATCTAGTATTCATGGAAACTGGCTGCAATCTTGGCTGCGACTGATCGTGGTGATAGCTGTGCTGGTGCTGTGACCCTGCCTTTGGTCGTGCTCGGCTGCACTGACACTGTTTTACTGTGTTCCTGTCTGAAGCTACGTCTGTGTTGTGGGTCCTGGTTGCGCCGATGCTGTGATTGTGCTTGATGCGACCTTCTTTTGCCATTATTATGAGCCACGCCTCCACTATCAATATATGCATGGGACTCTTACAAACACCCACAATATTTGCACATAACATATCATGCTACCATGGAGTGCATTATGTTATTTTACACCTATTATTATTGTAATATGACGTGTTTGTTTCCATTATTTCTGTGCATCTATCCCCCTCTCTCTTGCCATCTCTCTTTGTCTTCCCTTTTGTCATTATTTTGAGTTAATTGTTATTTACAATATCTATTGCACGTCTGTCCATTCTGGAGGAGGGATCCCTCATCATCCTCTGACGCTCTTTCTGATGTTTTCTTCTATTTGTTGCCCCGTTTCAGGGGTTCCTTCTCGGGAGTTTTTCCTTAGGTGATGTGAGGGTCTAAGGGCAGAGGGATGTCATATACTGTAAAGCCCTCTGAGGCAAACCTTTTAGTGATAATGGGCTTTATAAATAAATTGACTTGAATTGATTTGACTACAGAGAAATGTTGTCGAAAACGTCTGCAAGTTGGATGTTGGTGAAGATTCTCCGTCATCCAGGTCATGGTAATTCTTAGTGCTATATCGTATACAACTGAAATTTGCTTGAGTTTCTGGAAGACATTTCACTGCTCATCCGAAAGGCTTCTTTAATTCTTATTGTCTGGTGGGGAGTCGCAAGCTTTAAACCCTGTGTGAGTGTGAACCCCTACAGAGTCTTTAGGTCACATGTCATTGGCACAGCACAGGAGAGCAGCTCCTCAGGGCAAGACTCCGCTGTCCACTTACATTTGGAGGAGAAGGGACGTTCCTTCCAGGACCAGAGAGGACAGACGGTCTGAAAGAAGTGCGAAAGAAGGAATCTACATCTAACTAATAATGACGAACAATAAACAGAGGAGGGGGGCTACAACACTGCTTATCACTCTCTTAACAATCCTGAGTTCCCTCCACAGTCATCTTGACACCTGTCCATACCTGGACCCATCTAACCCCAATGACCCACATGATGTGTGGGCTCCAAAGCCTGGGACGGAGCCACAAAGAGGCTATATTGGCACATCTAGCTTTGCTCGAATTTGCATCTGAATGCAGAAAAAAGCCACCTGGAGCAAGTCAGATCAGTCTGGTATTTGAGGCTTATCCTAAACTCAGTCACCATGCAGGCATGCTTGACCATGAAGAGAAGGATGGCAACCATGGAGTGCATCATGAGCTGCGTTGTTTGCAGGGCAGTGTCAGAGGATGCCGGGCCTCTTTGAAAGAGTTGTCCAGGTTGTACCACAAGGCCTGTTGCACACACACCAGATCCAACTTTGGTTTCAACGTCAAAAGCTCTGCCTACCCGTAGACAAGTCAAAAACACATATCTTGTCCCATTAACACCTCAGGGTCCTCACCTGATGGAGGCGTCCTGGATGCATGCAGCAGCAGTTCTGCCGTCAGGGAGGTCCTCATCCCAGTGAGTGGCCCTTGCACCCACAGTTAGTGAGCAAGACATGGATTTGATGTGGCTGTGCAGAAGTAGACCTCTTTGCCTCAGAAGAGAACGCTCACTGTCCTCTGTGGTCATTGATGCTCAGCCCACCAGGATCACTGAAGACGGATGCCCTGAGCCTTTCATGGCCTTGTGTAAAGCTGTATGCTGCCTTTCCTGCTGATTTTCCTCCAGAGGTGAGGATTCTATAAGTTCGGGTGCTCCTGGTGGTGCCAGATTGGCCAGATGCCTTGCACGGCAGAGGTCCACAAGATGCTGGTGGGAGCCACCAATAACATCTTCAGTCGGAAGGGATATGATATCCCAGGTGGATATGACACCCAGAGTTTCAGTCCCTAAAGCTTCATGTATGACCCCTGAGTGGCAGCGTTTGCCCTTAACTTGGGCCAGGCAGAGATTGTAGAGTGCCGCAAAGTAGAAAAAATGGTGTAAATCAAAGCTTCACGTTCATTTTGAAATCTATAAAGAAAACATACGCATTTATAATTAGACCTTGAAAGGTGCAAGACGGTCATTTTTCTCTGAGATAATCAACAGAAACAGTTAAAATCCTCGTGTGTTAATTGCTGCCATGGACAGATTAACTAACCCTCCTGTTCCAATATTTCCAGAACTAGTTTCCACCAGCAAATGTAACCAAGTTTGCAGACTTTTTTAATAGCAAAGTTCAAGGCATCAGACTTGCAATTAACTCTTCATTGCCAAAGAATAATGTGCCATCACTGCAGGCTTCCCAAGGTAACTTGCTAAGTATGGAACAATTTAAGGCCATCAGTGACAAATCACTGGAAGAAATAATCTCCAGTCTCAGTTCCTCCACCTGCTGCTTTCACCTCTCAGCTCTCACCTTAAATCTCACCTTTATTTCCAGTAGATTAGATTACTGCAATGGTCTGTTTGTAGGCCTTTCAAAACAAGATGTTGTAGCATGTATCTCTGACATGCTTGTGTCATACGAACCTTCAAGGACCCTCAGGACATCAGGGGCCCTAAGGACATCGGGGGCCGGCCTACTGAGCATCCCAAGAGTCAGAACTAAACTGACAAGCTATGTGCTTGTCAGTAGGAACTGGCTCCCTCATGATGCAGCAGGAGTACAAGAGCTGTTATTGCATCACATAACTCTAAGAAAGTTGAGTAGACCATCTGGAAGTTTTGAATCCACAATTCCTCTGTGAAATCGTGAACTACATCTCCCAGAAATCCCTCATACGTGGCTGCTCCCACGTATAAGGGGCTCGCCTTTCCATCATGGCTCCATAACACGCCTACGTGGCCTTGGATTGGAAATAATGACGGCTAGTGCGGTGGCTCCAAAAGAAATAAAGCTACTGATGTTTTGAACATCCATCGCCATGGTTACTAGGATGTTATCACCAGAGGAGAAGTCACGTGACATCACTCAGTGTAGACACAGTCAGCTCCATGTTGAGTTTTATCCACGTTTACAAAATATTGCTTTTTTTTGCGCAAATTTATAATGGAAACCCGCACACTGTCTCCCAGCAGTATCTTCATCCCAGTCACTACAAAGAGGGAGAGTCTGGGGCGCCCAGTGGCTCAGTTGGTGGAGCGGGCGCCCCATGTGTCACCCCCCCCCTTCACACCACATCTCTCCTATCTAATGAAGGCAATAAAAAGCCCCCCAAAATATCTTTAAAAAGAAAAGAAAAAGTCGGAGAGTCTGGGGGTGTGTGGCATACATACATGTAGGGAGCAGCAGGTGACGTTTCAAACACAGGTGTGATTATTTTAGCGATCTGATGAAGATACTCAAACTGTTACATGCTGTCTGTCAATCGTAAACCACGTTTACATCAAGGGTCGGGACTGAATACTGACAGTGAGTGTATTTACAGAATGGAGACCTGACAGCATGTTATTAACCCGCTGTGATAAATAGAGAACAGTCCCTCAGGTAAACAGCCCCGCTGTGATAAATAGAGAACAGTCCCTCAGGTAAACAGCCCCGCCTTGATAAATAGAGAACAGTCCCTCAGGTAAACAGCCCCGCTGTGATAAATAGAGAACAGTCCCTCAGGTAAACAGACCTGCTCTGTGTAACCGGAGCTGAGGGTTGAAAACAGCGTCCAGTAGTTTCCGTTGTCGCTCGTTCTCCTCTTTTGATCGAGAAAGTTCCTCCTCGTACTCTGCTATCGTTCTTTCAAACAGCCCAAATATCTCTTCAGCAGCCGCAGTTAGTCGCTGCTTCACCAACGCTCTCAGCATTTGGACTTTACACATTTTCACACTTTATCAACACAACAAAGACTCTCTGCTAACAGACGGCTCTGCCCGACGCCATCTTCGTCAAAATGCGTCCAGCTACACACAGGAGAGAATACTGCTTCCGGGGCACAGCAGCAGCTCGCCTTCAAAGTAAAAGCTCACAAGTGTTACAGACAACAAACTTTTTTAAGAATGACATTCACTAAATATGAAGGTTCATTCTTGATCTTGGAAACTAAAGCTTCAGAACACTTCTCAACACAAAGTCCAAATAAGGGACTGTTCATTATTAATAAGAGAGGTGGGGCTGGTGTCAAATAATTTTTGAAGCACTGGGGAGGGACTTACTATTAAAGATTTAACACTTCCTTTATTTATTTTTTGCTTTTTTTTTTGCTATTTCATTCACTTTCAAGTTTCCTAAACAAAGTTTTTGTTTTTCATATATACTACATACAAACCTGAAAGAAACGCTTCATTCAGGGAAAAAAAAACACTTAAAATAGTGATATTTCATCAAAATGACTTTATTCTACATCCTATTTAAAATGCATATAAAAAATAAGGCGTTTGCACGAACAAACCAGCAGCAAGGATGCAAAACCACAGATGCTTCTGTCACCTCCAGAGAAAAAAAGAAACATATCAGGAATGAATGAAGCAGGCTCTTACAGTTCATGTGTCACTTTTATTAAGTAAAAAAGAAAAAGGGGCAGCATAGGGGACGATATTAGCTTGCTGAGGTGTTAATACCCAAACAGATCAACATACAGAACAGAAAAAAGTACATAACATCATCACATAAATTCAGATCTTTCTGTCTAAATATCAACGTTTCAACAGTTAAACAAACTACAGCCACCAAGTCAAATTTATCATCTTCTGTACAAAAAGTACAATTTAATAAACAGGAAACACTGTGAATGAGCCGAATTAAAGTTATTTAGGAAATTCTTCTCATGACAGATTATAAAAACAATAGTTTCCCCTCACAGCTGAGACCAAAACAAAAGAGGAAAGTAAAACACAAACCATAAACACAAATATCAGACCTAAAGCTTAATCTGAGCCAACTGCTCGGATAAAATTATTAATATCCAGCAGAACACTTTACATACAGCATGTGAGCCGAAACAAAAGAGACACAATCAAGAGACATCAGTGAGAACCAGGATCAGAAGTCTAAAAGTGAAACCAAAACCAACTCTGGATGTTTGTTCACAGCAGAAGAAGAAAGACAATCTTACTCTGATGTTCAAACACGTTCAGAACTGTTTCAACCCTCCGTTGTTTCGAACTTTAATCTGAACCTGCTGTCTACAACACACTCATAACTTCTGACACGTGACTTCCTGCTTCTTCAGTTTCTTAACTTTTCCCAAATGCCAAACTGCTGGATGTCTCTCTCCTGTGTGGATTGTCATGTGCCTCCTCAGATCTCCACCTGAAATAAATCCTTTGTCACACTCAGAGCAGCTGAAAGGTTTCTCTCCTAGGTGAGTCTTCATGTGTTTTTTCAGATATGCTTTTAAAATGTATTTTTTGTCACACTCAGAGCAACTGAAAAGTTTTTCTCCTGTATGAGTCAACATGTGTGCCTTCAGGTTTTCCTTGCGGCTAAATCTTTTGTCACACTCAGGGCAGCTGAATGGTTTCTCTCCTGTGTGGGTTCTCATGTGTAACTGCACAGCTCCACTCTGTGCAAAAGATTTCTTACAGACTGAGCAGCTGAATGGTTTCTCTCCTGTATGAGATCTCATGTGTATCTTTAGATATATACTTCTCTCAAATCTTTTGCCACACTCAGAGCAGCTGAATGTTTTTTCTCCTGAATGAGATTTCATGTGTTCCCTCAGATTTCCTTTATTATAAAATCTTTTCTCACATTTAGAGCAGCTAAAAGGTTTTTCTCCTGTGTGAATTACCATGTGGGTTAGTAAACTGTCTCTCCGAGTAAAAGATTTCTTACAAACTGAGCAGCTATATGGTTTCTCTCCCGTATGAATTCTCATGTGTTTCTTTAAATGTCCACTATCTGAAAATGATTTCCCACACTGAGTGCAGCTGAAAGGTCTTTCTCCTGTATGAGTTCGCATGTGTTGTTGCAGACTTGTCTTGCGAAAAAATCTTTTCCCACACTCAGAGCAGCTAAATGGTTTCTCTCCCGTGTGAGTTTTTACGTGCTCATGCAGATTTTTCTTGCGACCAAATCTTTTCCCACACTCAGAGCAGCTGAACGGTTTCTCACTGACTTGATCATTTTTCAGAGAGTTTAAACCTGACTGAGGTTCTCTGGTCTCCCTCCAATCATCACTGTCCTCAGTCTCAGGTTCAGAAGAGTCTCCAGTCTTGTCCTCAGTCTCTGGTTGTAAATGTGTATCTGGATGTGAGTTCCTGTCTGGTTCTGGTCCTCCACAGTCCTCTCCATCAGCTTCTGTTTCCATCTGTTCAGTTAGTCTTTGATGAAGCTGTGAGGACTGAGGTTTCTCTTCATCATCTTCACTCTTCACAGGGACAGGAGTGAATGGGAACTTGGTGATATCAGCCTCCTCCAGACCTTGAAGCTGCTCTCCCTCCTGACTGCTCCACAGCTCCTCCTGCTCCTCTTTAATGTGTGGGGGCTCTGGGTCCTCCTGCTCCTCTTTAATGTGTGGGGGCTCTGGGTCCTCCTGGTCCAACCTAGAGGGGGGAACCTCTTCTTTAACCACCAACAGCTTCTGCTCCTCTTCACCAATGATCACTTTATGGAAATCTGAAGGTAAAACTGAAACACAAGTACACAATCATTAATGTGAATGTTGTCAATACTCTGCTAATTGGCTAAATTTACTCTGATATTGACCCAAAGTCGTGCATTGACTTTGTTCCCCAAAGTCTATCATAAAATAAAACACAACCAAATAGCATTCTGTGAAATTCATGACAACTTAAGTTTTCCCCACAATTGAGGCTTTCATCTTTGATATAGGGAACTACAAAACATCATGTCAGTAATAGTAAGCTCCACACTTTTCCATACAATAAAGGGGGCAACGTTACATATAGACAGCGTTAAAATATTCGTTTTTAATTGTGTTATACCTGAAATGGACACATTCTTTTCTTGTAGCCGCTGAATGGCCTTCGCCCTTCTCTCCATCCAGAACTCCTTGATCGTGTCCACACAGTAGGAGTCTCGGATCTTGAAGAAAGTAACTGGATTGACGACTCCCATGTTCATGAAGTGGAACAGCAGGGCGACTTTGGTGTAGCTGTTACCACTCAAAAGGATGTTCATTCCAAGCATCAAGTCACCTGCCAGCATCCCAAACCTGAAGGTCGGCTGTGAGGTCCAACTCCAGACAACATGACCACGAGGACAAACCTGAACATGAACAGACACACATTAGCTACTGAGACGAAGCCAATGATAACAGACTTTTACTTATTATGGGGAGATTATTAGGATCTGAGAGTTACCCATTCAACAACAAAGGCAGTACACCTTTGCTGAATGGCACACTCAAATGGGGGGAGGCTCTGACACGATAGTCCCGTCGATGTTGTGTGAGGACAGTTTTTCACGGGAAGGTGAACCAGTGTAGCCAACTGACGGATGTTCTCTTCATACACAATGGACGCACGGGAACCAATGATGTCTTCTTCGATGAGTACCTCCAGTATCTCTTCAGCAGGAGGACCAGGGTTTTCAGGGAGGTCATGGATCGTCTCATCTGCTGTAGTGACGGACAGACTGTTCATCTTTGGCTTTGTGTCCATAGTGGCTCCCCAACTGCAGGATCAGGACACATAAGTAAGATCTATGTATGAGCTGTAATTACCTCCTTGAGTGGACCTTTGTGCAGAACTTGAGGAGATTCTCTGAAGCCCTTCTTGAGATATCGTGTTCACAAGAATGAGACAAATGCAAGGTCACACTGATCTTGACCTTTGACCACCAAATTCTAATCAATCGATTCTTTAGTCCAACTGAACATGTAAGCCAAATTTTAAAACACTTCCTCAAAGTCTTCTTGAAATATCGCTTCGAGTGACTTTGACCTATTACCACTACAATCCAATCAGCTCAACTTTGAATCAAAGTGAACGTTTGAGCCAAATTTTTAAAAAAATCCCTCGAGATATTTTTGAAGAAGAATGCCACAGACAAGGTCACAGTGACCTTGACCTTTTACCATCAAATTTTGTTCAGTTCATCCTTGAGTCCAATACAACGTTTGTGCCGAGGTTGAGGAAACTCCCTCCACGCCATCTAGAAATATTACCTTCATGAGAGATGGATGCAAGGTTACAGTTTGGTATTGTTTGAAATAAGTAAAGGTTTTATGTTTTGCTTTAAAAAATACGATTAGTTGGTTGACCGATCATTAACTTTACTAGTTAATAAATCAATTAAGGAAAGTGCTTTTAATTTGCATCTGGCGTATGGTACAAAAACATGATGCCTCCGGATGCAGCTTTGTCAGAGTCTTTCTCCAGTTTTGCCGGATAATTTTCAGGTAAAGTTGCTACAGACAAGTCGATTTGTTGCTAAATGATGTTACGTCATTTCATGATGACATCACTCAAATTACCGTCTTTTTAAATTTGTTATTTTTTATGATCAGATATTTTGTTTTATTAAATATCTTGTTTTATTAACGAGTTGCTGAATCTAAACTGGCATCACTTACCTTTCAGAGTCCTCGTTGACGTTCGACGCTTCAGGAGGAGGAACTCCTCGGCGAGTCGTCTCCGGTTGCGTCGATGCCAAAGAGCCATTTTCAAAACTGAAAAAGGGAAACGATTCACGTTATTACCAGTTTGAAAAGAGTCGCTGGGTTTGATCTCTGGCCCAGTCGCTTCTGTCCAAACCTGCAGGATTCACACACATTTTTACTGAAACTTTTCCAGAACTTCCAGTCAAACATTCTCTGAAACCATCATCATACGCCTTCACTGTTATTTGTTATGACTATACAGACAGATTAGCTTCGATGCTAACAGATTATCTTCGATGCTAACAGGTTAGCTGTGATGCTGACAGGTTACCTGTGATGCCGACGGGTTACCTGTGATGCCGACGGGTTAGCTGTGATGCTAGCAGGTTAGCTGTGATGCTAACTGGTAAGCCGTGATACTGACAGATTAGCTGGGATGCTATCAGGTAAGCTGTGATAATGACAGGTTAGCTGTGATACTGACAGGTTAGCTGAGACACTAACAGGTTAGCTGTGATAATGACAGGTTAGCTGTGCGGCTAACAGGTAGGCTGTGATACTGACAGGTTAGCTGTGATGCTATCAGGTTAACTTCGATGCTAACAGGTAAGCTGTGATAATGACAAGTTAGCTGTGATGCTGACAGGTTAACTGCGATGCTAACAGGTAAGCTGTGATAATGACAAGTTAGCTGTGATGCTGACAGGTTAACTGTGATGCTAACAGGTTAGCTGTGATGCTAACAGGTTAGCTGTGATGCTAACAGGTAAGCTGTGATAATGACAAGTTAGCTGTGATGCTGACAGGTTAGCTATGATGCTAACAGGTAAACTATGATGCTATTAGGTTAGCTTCGATGCTAACAGGTAAGCTGTGATAATGACAGGTTACCTGTAAAGCTAAGAGGTTAGCTGTGATGCTGACAGGTTAGCTGTGATGATAACTGTTAAGCCGTGATACTGACAGGTTAGCTGTGATGCTAACAGGTAAGCTGTGATAATGACATGTAAGCTATGATGCTAACAGGTAAGCTGTGATAATGACATGTAAGCTATGATGCTAACAGGTTAGCTGTGATGCTAACAGGTAAGCTGTGATGCTAACAGGTAAGCTGTGATAATGACATGTAAGCTATGATGCTAACAGGTTAGCTGTGATGCTGACAGGTTAGCTGTGATGCTAACAGGTTAGCTGTGATGCTAACAGGTAAGCTGTGATAATGACATGTAAGCTATGATGCTAACAGGTTAGCTGTGATGCTGACAGGTTAGCTCAGTAATGGCCCCGCTGCTACCTGAGATTAGCATTTAGCTCGCAGCTAACAATAAAAACGAGTCAGAATATCAAAGAACTACGTGACTGTTGACAGGAAGTCTCTGCCCACAACAACAACAACACAACATCCGGTCCAGCCGTTAGCCGCGTTAGCATGTAGCCTAGCCGCCTCACTGGTCCAGCAGCAGCAGAGCCAGCTCCGAGTCCAGCTGCAGGCCTGTGGCCGCCCGCAGAGCTCTCCACCGGGGGAAGGCCGCTCCGATGTTGACCCGGGTTTTATCTCTCTCTCTGTCCGAGGCCTTCTTCGCCACAGAGCGGCTTCTACCCGGAGGAGGAGGAGGGCAGGCCGGGCCGAGCTCCGCCATCTCCGGCTGACGCTGAGGGCGGAAGTGTTAGCTTCACAGCCCACACCTGACCTCACTATCGCTTCCGGTCTTACCTTTCAAAATAAAAGCCCACAGATCTGCATGCTATGCGGAGTAGAAACAAAATAGTTTACAGCTGGTCTCAGAAACTGACATTGTCTGAACTTTTGTTGAAAAATGAAGAAATTAAACTAAATAGCCTACAGTCTGTAGGCTACAGACAGACAGATAGATAGATAGAAAGAATACAATAACTACAATAATACAAAAATACTATAATACAAAGCCCTGCAGACCAACTGAATTAATGAATTTTCTCAAACTGCTGTGTGTGATTTGTTTGGGACGTCAGATTGTGTTTATGTGTACTGACAAATCACAGCGTTTGGGTGAGTTCATATGCAGCCAAAATACAGACATTCAAATCATCACTTGTCAGAGATCCATTAAATCCCATAAAAGCTATATTTTTTCTTTTGCAGCATAAAATCATTACATTTGATTATGTTAGCCATTCATCCTGGAGTTAAGTAGTTTTCACTGTTTTCCTGCTGACTGATGCATTTTCTCCTGTTTTCCCTCATAAACAAATAGACGCAGAGTGGAAACCTCGAAAATAGCATATTACGTTATTGGAAATTAGTTTTATTGGAAAATTGTATACAAAAAAAATAGTGAGTTTGTACTGATACGGTTGCTCAAGGGTAGTGTCTGTGTGTGTATGGAGAAACTTTTGTGGTTTTGTGAGCGCTCCTGTGTGCAGCTACAGGGATCAGAATTATATCGCAGGTTACTTAAGGTCCTCAAACAGTAAAAAGATAAAAATTTTAACAAAGAGTTTGATATGAGAATGTTAAAATATTATCGCAGCCTCTGGACGATGTGGCCTGATTTATTTAATATACTTTCTGTATACACAGTCAGAGTCAAACAGCTCCTCAGCAGCAAGGCACGTGGAGTGGTTGAGATTTAGTTCAGGGACCTCAGGATATTTCATCTCCATGGTCGTGAGCTTTGGGTAGTAACCAAAACAATGGGAATTTTGGTACAAGAGGTTAAAATGACTTTCCTCTGTAGGATGTCTGAGCTGAGCCTAAGAAACATGGTGAGGAGCTCAGACAAGTTAAGAAGAGACTTTGGTCTTTTCTTCAGTATCTGGATGTGAGTTCCTGGCTGGTTCTGGTCCTCCACAGTCCTCTCCATCAACTTCTGTTTCCATGTGTTGAGTTGAGCTGCTGGCTGGAGGCTCTGCCTCTCTGTTCTCCTCAGTTTGAGTCTGATGAAGCTGTGAGGACTGACCACCGACACACTGATGGTCTCTGAGACGTTCATACAAAGTGAATCTTTGTTCACAAACACTGCAGCTGAAGCTGTTGTCTCCTTTGTGAGTTTTCATGTGTGTGTGTAAGCTTCCACTGTGTGCATAAGATTTCTCACAAACTGAGCAGCTGAATGGTTTTTCTCCTGTATGAGTTCTCATGTGTCTCTTTAGATTCCCACACTCAGTGAAATCCTTACCACACACTTCACATCTAAACGGTTTTTCTCCTGTATGAGTTCTCATGTGTATCTTAAGTTTTCCACTTTCACTGAAGGCTTTACCACAAACTGAGCAGCTGAATGGTTTCTCTCCCGTATGAGTTATCATGTGTCTCCTTAGATTACCACACTCACTGAAAGCTTGACTACACAATGCACATCGAAATGGTTTCTCTCCTGTATGAGTTCTCATGTGTATCTTCAGTTTTCGACTTTCACTGAAAGCTTTACCACAAACTGTGCAAGTAAAAGGTTTCTCTCCCGTATGAGTTATCATGTGTCTCCTTAAATTCCCGCACTCATTGAAAGCTTTACTGCACACAGCACATCTAAATGGTTTTTCTCCTGTATGAGTTCTCATGTGTATCTTCAGTTTTCCACTTTCACTGAAAACTTTCCCACAATCTGCACAAGTAAATTGATTCTCTTCTGTGTGAGTTCTTGTGTGATTTTTTAGATGCCAAAGACCATGAAAAGCTTCATTACACACTGCGCAAGTAAATGGTTTCTCTCCTGTATGAGTTCTCATGTGTGTTTTCAGCTTTGACTTGAAGCTATATCTTTTCCCACACTCAGAGCAGCTGAAAGGTTTCTCTCCTGTATGAGATCTCATGTGTGCATTCAGCTTTGACTTATAGTCAAATCTTTTCTCACAATTAGAGCAGCTGAACGGTTTCTCTCCTGTGTGGATTGACATGTGTATCTGTAAATCTTCACTCTGTCTAAAAGATTTCTTACATATTAAGCAGCAGAAATGTTTCTCTCCTGTATGAGTTTTCATGTGTCTCCTCAGATTTCTCTTGAAGCCAAATCTTCCCCCACACTCAGAGCAGCTGAATGGTTTCTCATGACTTCTCATGTGAGTCTTTAGATTCCAGCTGCAATTAAAAGCTTTATTACAAACTGTGCAAGTAAATGGTTTTTCTCCTGTATGAGTTCTAACATGTACCTTCAATATTCTACTTTCGCGGAAAGCTTTGCCACAAACTGAACACTTGAAAGGTCTCTCTCCTGTATGAGTTCTCATGTGTATCTTCAATTTTGCATTTATGCTGAAAGTTTTGCCACACACTGAGCACGTAAATGTTTTCTCTGCTGTATGAGTTTTCACATGTTTCTTCAGACTTCTCTTGAAGCTAAATCTTTTTCCACACTCAGAGCAGCTGAATGGTTTCTCCTTGACAAGGACACAATCATTTTTCAGAGAGTTTAAACCTGACTGAGGTTCTCTGGTCTCCCTCCAATCATCACTGTCATCAGTCTCAGGTTCAGAAGAGTCTCCAGTCTTGTCCTCAGTCTCTGGTTGTAAATGTGTATCTGGATGTGAGTTCCTGTCTGGTTCTGGTCCTCCACAGTCCTCTCCATCAGCTTCTGTTTCCATCTGTTCAGTTAGTCTTTGATGAAGCTGTGAGGACTGAGGTTTCTCTTCATCATCTTCACTCTTCACAGGGACAGGAGTGAATGGGAACTTGGTGATATCAGCCTCCTCCAGACCTTGAAGCTGCTCTCCCTCCTGACTGCTCCACAGCTCCTCCTGCTCCTCTTTAATGTGTGGGGGCTCTGGGTCCTCCTGCTCCTCTTTAATGTGTGGGGGCTCTGGGTCCTCCTGCTCCTCTTTAATGTGTGGGGGCTCTGGGTCCTGCTGCTCCTCTTCAATGTGTGGGGGCTCTGGGTTCTGCTGCTCCTCTTTAATGTGTGGGGGCTCTGGGTCCTCCTGCTCCTCTTTAACATGTGGGGGCTCTGGATCATCCTGGTCCTCTTCAGTGTGTGGGGGCTCTGGATCATCCTGGTCCTCTTCAGGTTGTGGGGGCTCTGGGTCATCCTGGTCCTCTTTCATGTCAGGGGGCTCTGGGTCTGCTTGCTCCTCTTTAATGTGTGGGGGCTCTGGGTCCTCCTGGTCCATACTGGAGGGGGAAAACTCTTCTTTAAACACCAAGAGCTGCTGGACATCTGCAGGAAACAGGAAACAGACATGAAGAAAAATTGTGATTTCATGTTAACTCAGGGTTTAACAGCGTCTTCATCTCTTGTAGACACAGGTTACACTGTACTGCACTGAAAGGGGTCCAGGTGGTTGGAGGGGGTCATGTGTTCTACTGGGGGAGTTCTGGAAAAGATGCAAGCAGTGGAGTTCTGAACCAACGTCAGTTTATGAAGGAGCTTGAAGGGAAGATGTGTGCTTCGAATGATAGTGTGCTGTCAAGGATGACACCCAGGCTCTTGACTTGGGGGTTAAGGAGGAACTACAGAGTTGTCAATGGTGAGTGAAAAGCTATTAGATTTGGCCAGTGTTTTTTGAGCCAACAAGGACAACCTCAGAGAGTCAGGAAGGGAAGATGGTGGAAGGGTGGAATTGGGCTTGGAGGACAGATAGAGCTGGGTGTTGTCTGCATAACAATGAGAGCGAATACCAAAATTCCCTGACAATGCAAGAGCCAAACCTCTGCAAATTAAGTTCCTCATTCAATTAATGTATGACGTTCTCCAAAGCCCGGCCAATCTGCACTGCTGAGGCTGGGGGTGGAAGAGGTCATACATAAAAAATCCGTCCTGATCAGTTCACTTATCACGGTTCGGGACACGTGTATTGTTCGGTTCAGTGCATTTGCAAAAAACATCTTGGGTCTGTAACACAGTGAAGTTTTGCTATTTGGCATGGAGGCGGAGGGGTGAATGAAAGGGAGATGAAAGGCTCCGTTTTGCAGACCTGCCCCCTTTCTGAAAGCCACACAGGTGAGCATCTCTCTGAAGCACTGAGCAGTGACAGGGTGGAAACTGGAGAGGGACAACAGCACAAACCCTGTTCAATACAGATAACGTAATAAACATGGTGAATGCAGTCGATGCACCAGGCGGACTGGTGCCACAGACTGGGTGCTCTGCATACACTGAAAACCTCGCAGCCAGGAACACAATCTCAATAAATTAGATATTTCGACTCCTGGGGACTCAAATATGCACAAAAGGGCCTACAGGTGGCAGTAACTCTGTATTTCAGTGACCGGAAAACCAACTCTTTTAATCAAGACATGACAAAGAATAAGAGTTTATATTCTTAGCCAAAATGAAAGCATTTTTTGCCAAATAAATGATAAGCAGAGCTGGGGCGACACGTCGACATAATCAATTGCGTAAATACGTGGATTTACGTGACGTGCGTCGATGCGTCGCAAGGAGGATGTAGGCCCGTCTCATACAGCGCACGTCAGGGGCCCAAGACTGTAAATGCAGATTGCACTACATTCCTTTTACTTAAGTGGAACAAGCACTTGCATTCATTTTATTTTGGAGAGACTTTATATCAGACTGCAAAACATAGATTTGCAGTTCAGACTTTTTTGTTGGGGAATAATGATCTGCAGTTTAAACTCTGTCATGATTGAAGATGATTGATTAGAATATTGACATATAAATATTATATATAATTATTTTTGGTAAATTTGTTGTTATATATATAATTGTTCGGTTTGTGATATAAATAACTGATAAAAAAAAAAAAGGTTAGGTGCAGCCCTAATGATAAGCATGTTGAAATCGGCAATGTCTCCCCTCTCACTGTACGAATATCTCACGAGCTTTAACCTGAGACTTTCACAGTGAAGTGCCCAAAGCCAGACTGCCTCATTCTGTCACTTCTTGTTCGACTACATGACACATCCTTGAGAAAAAATTCTGTTTTAAAATATTGTAAATTGTGGATTATTAACAACAAAGTTTACCAAACTGACCCAAAAACAGTGTCCTGAACCATGGATCTTGTGACCCGTACCACCCCAAATAAATAGAGAAGGCTTCTTCACCTAAAACGCCTGTACCCAAAGTAAGACATACCCAAAGTAAACAGAGCTGTTCTTGTTTCATTTTTAGTACATGAACTTGCATGGTCTCATTTGAAAGATAACACTTTGAGGTTTTATCCCCAGCAGTCAAAATCACTATAAGTGCTTTGGTCTTTGAGTGACTTTAGTGTAAACACACTAAAATAAGATGCTTTTTTATCCTCGCCCAATTTTTTCTAGGAAAAAGATGCTGCAGATGACTGTAACTGGCAGGTATTAGCTGGTACTCACTGTAGGACCATAGTATAAGTGCTTATCTAATCCAAGCTGAGAGTTGATAGCAATATTACAGAAAATGACTACAAAGGTTTTTGTCTAGGCATTTCCAAAAAATCATATTTTGGAGACTCCAAAAGGACACTTGGTAACCGTGGTCACATGTTTTGGAAAAAAGGCTGCCATTTTTGAATGCTTCAAAGTACAGTCATAATCTTGGGCTCTACTGAAAGCTGGCACTCAGGGGTATCCTCTCTGGTATAAATAAACACCATCAGTATTACTCAATCAGAGTAACAGATGCAAAAACACATTATGATGTATTTTTGTAACTTTGTGCACAAACTTTGTGCACAAAAAACAGTAAAACCATGAGTTGTAGTGGAAAATAAGTATATTTCAATTATAAAACACAACAAACTATTCACATTTCATCACACATATTCATGGTCGTGGTTAGTGCTGTTGCCTCACAGCAAGAGGGTCCCTGGTTCAAACCCCGGTTGGAACGGGGTTCGGTCCGTGGGCAGGGGCCCTTCTGTGCAGAGTTTGCATGTTCTCCCCATGTCTGTGTGGGTTCTCTCTGGGGTCTCTGGCTTCCTCCCACAGTCCAAAGACATGCAGCTCAGGTTGATTGGTGACTCTAAATTGCCCTTAGGTTTGACTGGAAGCGTGAAAGATTGTCTGTCTGTACGTGTCGGCCCTGTGATAGTTTGGCGACCTGTCCAGGGTGACCCCGCCTTCCGCCAGCTTCCAGCCCCCCCCCGCGACCCTTGTAAGGACAGGCAGTTATGGAAAATGAATGAATATATATATGTAAATACAATATATATAAATATACACACGAGGAATCCCTACAAGTTATTTTGGTCATGCCAGTCTGTGTAACAGTTTCGTTTCAGTACAAAGCACAGCGGCACATCACAGGTGCGGCACTTTGTTGGTGTCTTCATTTGACAGTGCTTGCACCTCAGACGACCCTCAGTGCTGTGCCCGCTGATATAGACCGGTAAGTGGCTTCGTCTACGCGGAGCAGGAGGTGGTACAGGTGTGGACGGGGACCCCGCCTCAGCCAACTCCTCCACAAGGGTCTCTCTGAACGCCTTCTGATTCATTGGTGTTTCTCCCTTGACCAAAGCAATTGCTTTATGAAGCAGGTAGGCGTTCACAATGGCAATGTCCATGAAGTGGTAGAAGAATGTCTTGTACCATCTCTGCGTCTTGTGTAGCACTGTGTAGTACCCAATCAAAGCATCAGAGAGGTCCACTCCTCCCATGCATCTGGATGGACAGAAAAAACAAAATGTTTAGGCAAAACATTATTATACCAAGCACACGAAAAAGTTTATAACATGGCTGAATATATAGTATGCACCTGTTGTAATCCTTTACAGCTGGAGGAACACAGATTTCCTTCACTGCCCACTGCCCATCTGCACCCTTGACCCTCCTGCAGACTGTATCACCTGCATGGGCCGTGTGGAGTGATGAACACATATAGACATCCCTTGTATCTCGCCACTGGACAAACAGGAGTGAGTCTTTTCTGATCCAGCGCATGCTTCCGCGGAGGGATTTTGAGTCTAGAGTGTTTAATTTGGTCTTTGGAAATCCAATTACATGTGGGCGGATGGTTCCACATGCCCAGATCCTCATTTGAAGGAGGTCGCGAAAAAGGGCTGGACTTGTGTAAAAATTGTCCACAAATAGTTTGTAGCCAGTGCCCAGCAACCGAGTGTCTACGAGGTCCATCACAGACTCATAACTGAGCCCCTTGCCACTGCTTCCCTGCATCTTCCCTTCATACACAAAAAAGTCCCAGGTGTATCCACTCTTGGATTCTGCAAGGACAAAGAGCTTGTATCCCCAACGAGTTGGCTTGTTTTTCATGTACTGTTTGAGACCAGTGCGCGCTTTTGAGGCAACCATTCGTTCATCTATTGCAATTTCCTGGCTTGGGTGATAATTCCTCTTGCAGGCTTCCCTTATCTCATTGTAGAGTGGCTTTATTTTGCAAAGGCGATCAAAGGCTGCTGTGCCTCTGTTTTGCTCATTGGCAGCATCTGCTGCCAAACTACTGAGGTGAAGGGCTTGGCTGATCCTCAGGAACTTCTTTCCAGTCATCACTAGTTTAGGAAATGATAAGCTGTAAAGCTTACTCTTTCGCCAGTAATCTGTGAATGACGAACACTGTAGGAAACCCATGTATATCACCATAGCCATGTACGCCATCATGTCCTGCAACGTAAGGTCGATCCATTGGTTCGTGGGTGTTGAGTGGTAGGTTGTGCCACAGTCATTGGTGTTTTGCACTATTGTTTGTAATACAGAGTTGGTAAAAAACAGCTGGAACAGCTGCAGGACTGTGTACTTTGCTGTCAGTATCAGCTGAGGTCCTGGCGTTTTGGTGGGTCTGAAGGTGGGCTGCGGGGGCATTATGTCCTGAACACCGATGTCGTTCCATTTCTCCTCCGTTGAGCTGGATGCGTCGGCTTGACTGCTGCTGCTGCTGCTGCTGCTGTGTCTGCCTCTTGCTCGTCGTCTTTTTCGTCCTCTGCCTCTTGTTCTTCTCCTGCTCCCGGTACCTCTGCGTGGAGTGGAGGGATGGGAACCGTCCTCTGATGTGGTACTCTGCGGTTCCACTACACGTGTTGAACGGCTTGGAGTGGCAGAAGGAACTGGCTCCCAATCTACATCAGATGATAGCCTATAATGTGAAAATATCATTACGTTGATTTACAAAAAAACCTTTCCAAATTTTGTGTATTTTACTTTTTACACCCCCACCCCCACACCTACAACAACTCCTTCTGTAAAAACAAGAAAAGAAAAAAGCAAACTTTTATTCTGACTGAGGTGTATTTTTGTCCAAATACACAGTAATATATACCTTATAAAAGCAGTATGACGTCGAAACGCGGAAAAAACAAATAGGAATCAGTAAACAAAATATCCCCCCCCCTCCGCTACAGGCTCATTCGGTAAAAAAAAAACGACGCAGCGATACACAATTCAAACTAAAGCTTATTTATGTCGAAATATACAGTAAAACGCGCACATGCATATAAAATAATAAAATACTCACTTGTCGAAGGTTTTATCTTCTTCATCAATAAATCGCTCCTCCGCCACCGAGTCGTGTGATTCCTCGCTGTCCTCAGAATATTCCACACCGGTCTCATCGCTTTCACGCCGGCGAGTAACTTGCTCCAATGCCTCATCCACGGCATTTTTGGTTTTGGCCGTACTTTTAGCCATATTCGTTTATCGTCTCAAAAAGACGCTCAAAACAGACATGCCCTGACGATGACAGACGGATCGCATGGGAGCGCACCAGCTGATTTCCCCTTTACGCACTGACACTAACCCTATGAACCAGCACCTCCCCGTGTTCAGAATTTCATTGGCTAAATGAAACGTCAATCATTAGCACACTCGATTGCAACTGGTGGACTTTCTACACCCCCAAAGTGAGGCAGGCCCCTTCTTTCATTGCAGCCACTCATTGACTGGATATTTATCTGTGTTATAATGTGCCTGGACTAAATAGTTTACTGGATTTGCTCTTCTGGACCTCTGGGAGTGTGTCACAACTGCTTTTGTTGGAATATTATTGATGTGTGGATAATCCTAAACCATCAAAGGGGAGTAACAACACTTTTTCTTGCAAGTTGCAATTGTTTGTTTTTCTGATGTAAGTGGTGATAAAACCTGCTGATTGTATCTTTAAACGGTCAAAATGAATAAAATCACAAGACTCTAAGGTTTCTGGTGATATACGTTATACCATATACGGCACTGAATGGCTGCTCTATTAATAGCATAATGTAATCCTGATGTGTAAAGACCTGTGGGCGGGTCACTGGAGCTGGAGCAGCTTTTTTGTAATAAATAAAGAACAGTCCCTCAGGTAAACAGCCCCGCTGTGATAAATAGAGAACAGTCCCTCAGGTAAACAGCCCCGCTGTGATAAATAGAGAACAGTCCCTCAGGTAAACAGCCCCGCTGTGATAAATAGAGAACAGTCCCTCAGGTAAACAGCCCCGCTGTGATAAATAGAGAACAGTCCCTCAGGTAAACAGCCCCGCTGTGATAAATAGAGAACAGTCCCTCAGGTAAACAGCCCCGCTGTGATAAATAGAGAACAGTCCCTCAGGTAAACAGCCCCGCTGTGATAAATAGAGAACAGTCCCTCAGGTAAACAGACCTGCTCTGTGTAACCGGAGCTGAGGGTTGAAAACAGCGTCCAGTAGTTTCCGTTGTCGCTCGTTCTCCTCTTTTGATCGAGAAAGTTCCTCCTCGTACTCTGCTATCGTTCTTTCAAACAGCCCAAATATCTCTTCAGCAGCCGCAGTTAGTCGCTGCTTCACCAACGCTCTCAGCATTTGGACTTTACACATTTCCACACAGCGACGACACGAGGCTAACGGACGGCCCTGCTCGACGCCATCTTGCTCACGCTGCGTCTAATTCAACACAGGAGAGAATACTGCTTCCGAGACAGCGCGCCTTCAAAATAAAAGTGCATAATTGTTAGTCTTACGCTGAAAAAAGAAAACAAAAGAATGACATTCACCAAGTTTAAAGGTTCATTCCTGAACTTGAAAACAAAAGCCACTAAATGTTTTTAAAGAACTAATTTGATAATTCCAATTTTGAAAACAAAACAAAACAAAACAGAAGGCAGGTTTTCCTTAAAAATCACCAAAATAACACCATTTAACAGAGCCAGATTGATGCATTTTCAAATTTCTGATGGTCCATGGACACATCATGTTTGAGGAAAATGTGTTCAGAAAAACAAACACAAGATCAGTTCTTATCTTAAAATAGTGATATTTCATCCCAATCACTTTTTTCTGCGCCTCATTTAAAATGTGTAAAATGCCACAGCCTGGGCTGACCTCAGAGAATCTGCTGCTCAGATTTCACGGACACGTCATTAAATGTTCAAATGTCCTTCATGTTGTGGCACACTGTGGTGTGATCTCTTTTCAGGGAGCAGAGAACAAAGAAACAGATCAGGAAGGAATGACGCAGCTCTTTCAGTTCTTGTGTCGCCTTTATTAAGTCCCAAAAAAGAGAAAGTAACAGTGTAAGGGAGATTATTTGTGTCCCAAAGAGATTAATGTACAGAATATGGAAAAGCCAATAAAAGCACATCACATTATCAGATAAAACCACACCAGTCTGTCAAAACATCAACTTATCACCAAAACTCAATAAGTTTCAAAGCAAACAAAGCATCAAATATTCATCTGCTCGGATCTGATTGGTGAGTTGGATCAGATGGCAGGGGACGCTGCTGGAAAGTCCTATGAACCCACACCTGTGGCAAGGGTGAACTGGGAACGTCCTGCTGAGGCCCCTGTCCTTAAAATCACACCTCCAGATGAAATTTCTGCACAAAAAAGCTGCGGAGAGAAATTTAACTGTGCCTGTGATGAGGACAATCCGCGGACCTGCTGGTGGACACCAGCAGTGAAGAAGGCCATCAGGGTGAAGAAGAGGGCCTTTCAGATTTGGTTGGACCGGGAACCTCCTGAAGGAACAGAGGTGTGCTGAAAGGTCAGAGGGGTTGCAGCTGTGGAGACATTTTAAAAAGGAAACCACAGTGTGTGCAGGGGGGCCAGTTCAGGGACATCAGGATATTTCATCTCTACAGTTATGAGCTTTGGGTAGTGACCGAAACAATGAGACTGTTGGTACAAAATGCTAAAATGACTTTCTGCTGTAAGATGTCTGAGCTCAGCCTAAGAAATATGGTGAGGAGCTCACACATCTTTAAGTTCAGAAAAGACTCTGATCTGGATGTGAGTTCCTGACTGGTTCTGGTCCTCATCAGTCCTCTCCATCAGCTTTAGATTTAATCTGTTGAGTTGAGCTTCTGACTGGAGGCACTGCCTCTCTGTTCTCTTTTCTCTCCTGTGTGGATTCTCATGTGACGAACTAAACTTTCTTTGCGAAGGAAACTTATACCGCACATTGAGCAACTAAATGTTTTCTCTCCTGTGTGGATCATCATGTGTCTCTGTAAAGTTCCATTCTGAGTAAAACATTTCTGACAAACTGAGCAACTTAACGGCTTTTCTCCTGTATGAGTTCTCTTGTGAAGCTTGACTTCCTTATTGGTGCCAAATCGTTTCCCACACTCAGAGCAGCTGAATGGTTTCATGTCCTTTTTACATCTGTCATCACTGACAGAGACTTCATCATTTTTCAAATATTTAGAATCAGATGGACGTTCTCTCGTCTCCTTCCAAAAATCACTGTCAACGCTATCATCAGTGTCTGGTTGTAAATGTGTATCTGGATGTGAGTCCCTGTCTGGTTCTGGTCCTCCACAGTCCTCTCCATCAGCTTCTGTTTCCATCTGTTCAGTTAGTCTTTGATGAAGCTGTGAGGACTGAGGTTTCTCTTCATCATCTTCACTCTTCACAGGGACAGGAGTGAATGGGAACTTGGTGATATCAGCCTCCTCCAGACCTTGAAGCTGCTCTCCCTCCTGACTGCTCCACAGCTCCTCCTGCTCCTCTTTAATGTGTGGGGGCTCTGGGTCCTCCTGCTCCTCTTTAATGTGTGGGGACTCTGGGTCCTCCTGCTCCTCTTTAATGTGTGGGGGCTCTGGGTCCTCCTGCTCCTCTTTAATGTGTGGGGGCTCTGGGTTCTCCTGGTCCTCTTGAATGTGTGGGGGCTCTGGGTCCTCCTGATCCTCTTGAATGTGTGGGGGCTCTGGGTCCTCCTGGTCCTCTTGAATGTGTGGGGTCTCTGGGTCCTCCTGCCCCTCTTTGGCTTCAGCTTCTGTTTCCATGTGTTGAGTTGAGCTGCTGGCTGGAGGCTCTGCCTCTCTGTTCTCCTCAGTTTGAGTCTGATGAAGCTGTGAGGACTGACCACCGACACACTGATGGTCTCTAAAAAATTTATACAAAGTGAATCTTTGGTCACAAACACTGCAGCTGAAGCTGTTGTCTCCTTTATGTTTTTTCATGTGTTTGTATAAATTTCCACTCTCTGTAAAACATTTCTGACAAACTGAGCAGCTGAATGGTTTCTCTCCTGTATGAGTTCTAATGTGTCTCTTTAGAGTCCCAGACTCTCTGAAATCTTGACCACACACTTGACATTTAAATGTTTTCTCTCCTGCATGTATTCTCATGTGTATCTTCAGTTTTCGACTTTCACTGAAAGCTTTATCACAAACTGTGCAAGTAAAAGGTTTCTCTCCCGTACGAGTTATCATGTGTCTCCTTAGATTCCCGCACTCATTGAAAGCTTTACTGCACACAGCACATCTAAATGGTTTTTCTCCTGTATGAATTCTCATGTGCATCTTCAGTTTTTCACTTTCACTGAAAACTTTCCCACAATCTGCACAAGTAAATTGATTCTCTTCTGTGTGAGTTCTCGTGTGATTTTTTAGATGCCAAAGACCATGAAAAGCTTCATTACACACTGCGCAAGTAAATGGTTTCTCTCCTGTATGAGTTCTCATGTGTGTTTTCAGCTTTGATTTGAAGCTATATCTTTTCCCACATTCAGAGCATCTGAAAGGTTTCTCTCCTGTATGAGATCTCATGTGTGCATTCAGCTTTGACTTATAGTAAAATCTTCTCCCACAATCAGGGCAGCTGAACGGTTTCTCTCCTGTGTGGATTGACACGTGTATCTGTAAATCTTCACTCTGTCTAAAAGATTTATTACAAACTAAGCAGCTGAATGGTTTCTCATGACTTCTCATGTGAGTCTTTAGATTCCAGCAGCATTTAAATGCTTTATTACAAACTGTGCAAGTAAATGGTTTTTCTCCTGCATGAGTTTTAATATGTACCTTTAGTATTCTACTTTCGTGGAAAGCTTTGCCACAAACTGAACACTTGAAGGGTCTCTCTCCTGTATGAGTTCTCATGTGTATCTTCAATCTTGCATTGATGCTGAAAGCTTTACCACACACTGAACAAGTAAATGGTTTCTCTCCTGTATGAGCTCTCATGTGTGACTCAAGCTGTGACTTAAAGTCAAATCTTTTCCCACACTCAGAGCAGCTGAATGGTTTCTCACTGACAGGGACTTGATCATTTTTCAGAGAGTTTAAACCTGACTGAGGTTCTCTGGTCTTCTTCAAATCATCACTGTCTTCAGTCTCAGGTTCACAAGAGTCTCCAGTCTTGTCCTCGGTGTCTGGTTGTAAATGTGTATCTGGATGTGAGTTCCTGGCTGGTTCTGGTCCTCCACAGTCCTCTCCATCAGCTTCTGATTTAATCTGTTGAGTTGAGCTGCTGGCTGGAGGCTCTGCCTCTCTGTTCTCCTCAGTTTGAGTCTGATGAAGCTGTGAGGACTGACCACCGACACACTGATGGTCTCTGAGACGTTCATACAAAGTGAATCTTTGGTCACAAACACTGCAGCTGAAGCTGTTGTCTCCTTTGTGGGTTTTCATGTGTTTGTATAAAGTTCCACTCTGTGTAAAACATTTCTGACAAACTGAGCAGCTGAATGGTTTCTCTCCTGTATGAGTTCTAATATGTCTCTTTAGAGTCCCAGCCTCTCTGAAATCTTTACCACACACGCGACATTTAAATGGTTTCTCTCCTGTATGAATTCTAATGTGTATCTTCAGTTTTCTATTTTGGTTAAAGACTTTGCCACAAAAGGAACACTTGAAAGGTCTCTCTCCTGTATGAATCGCCTTGTGATTCGTTAGACTCTGATGCCCACTAAAAGCTTGGTCACACAATCTGTAACTGAAAGGTTTCTCTGCCATATGAGTTCTCATGTGTGCCTTCAGACATCTTTTGTTGTCAAATCTTTTCCCACACTCTGAGCAACTCAATGGTTTCTTACTGACAGTGACCTGATCATTTTTCAGAGAGTTTAAACCTGACTGAGGTTCTCTGGTCTCCCTCCAATCACCACTGTCATCAGTCTCAGGTTCAGAAGAGTCTCCAGTCTTGTCCTCAGTGTCTGGTTGTAAATGTGTATCTGTCTGTGAGTTCCTGGCTGGTTCTGGTCCTCCACAGTCCTCTCCATCAGCTTCTGTTTCCATGTGTTGAGTTGAGCTGCTGGCTGGAGGCTCTGCCTCTCTGTTCTCCTCAGTTTTACTCTCATGAAGCTGTGAGGACTGACCACTGACACACTGATGGTCTCTGAGACGTTCATACAAAGTGAATCTTTGGTCACAAACACTGCAGCTGAAGCTGTTGTCTCTTTTGTGGGTTTTCATGTGCCAGTATAAACCACCACAAGATATATAAGATTTCTGACAAACTGAGCAGCTGAATGGTTTCACTCCTGTATGAATTCTCATGTGATTCTTTAGAGTCGTACTCTGACTAAAAGCTTTACTACACACTGTGCAAGTATATGGTTTCTCTCCTGTATGAGATTTCATGTGATTCTTTAGATTCCAGCGCCCCCTAAAAGCTTTCATACACACTGTGCAAGTAAATGGTTTCTCTCCTGTATGAGTTCTCATGTGTGCCCTCAGTGTTCCACTTTCACGGAAAGCTTTACTACACACTGAGCAAGAAAATGGTTTCTCTCCTGTGTGAATTCTCATGTGTGACTTCATTTTTGTATTTTGAGCAAAGACTTTGCCGCAAACTGAACAACTGAAGGGTTTCTCTCCTGTATGAGCTCTCATGTGTGACACAATTTGTGACTTAAAGTTAAATCCTTTCCCACACTCAGAGCAGCTGAACGGTTTCTCCCTGACAGGGACTTGATCATTTTTCAGAGAGTTTAAACCTGACTGAGGTTCTCTGGTCTCCGTCCAATCATCACTGTCCTCAGTCTCAGGTTCAGAAGAGTCTCCAGTCTTGTCCTCAGTCTCTGGTTGTAAATGTGTATCTGGATGTGAGTCCCTGTCTGGTTCTGGTCCTCCACAGTCCTCTCCATCAGCTTCTGTTTCCATCTGTTCAGTTAGTCTTTGATGAAGCTGTGAGGACTGAGGTTTCTCTTCATCATCTTCACTCTTCACAGGGACAGGAGTGAATGGGAACTTGGTGATATCAGCCTCCTCCAGACCTTGAAGCTGCTCTCCCTCCTGACTGCTCCACAGCTCCTCCTGCTCCTCTTTAATGCGTGGGGGCTCTGGGTCCTCCTGCTCCTCTTTAATGTGCGGGGGCTCTGGGTCCTCCTGGTTCTCTTTAATGTGTGGAGGCTCTAGGTCCTCCTGGTCCTCTTTCATATGTGGGGGCTCTGGGTCCTCCTGATCCTCTTTAATGTGTGGGGGCTCTGGGTCCTCCTGGTCCTCTTTAATGTGCGGGGGCTCTGGGTCCTCCTGCTCCTCTTTAATGTGTGGGGGCTCTGGGTCCTCCTGGTCCACACTGGAGGGAGGAACCTCTTCTTTAACCACCAACAGCTGCTGGACATCTGCAGGAAATAGACACGAAAGAAAACTGTGGCTGTAGTCGAAATTTTCAAATAATCTCCTTTCCAAACGACTTTTCCTTAACCTCCAGAGAAAATGTCATGAGGTCAAGGAGAGATGTGAAGGAGTTAAGAAAAGACGATCACGGTGTTTATAGAATCCGACCGCACGTTACTGACGTGGGTCTGAGGTGATGAAACTACAATGTTCACATGATGGACTACAAAAAACACACAATCACTGGATTGTTTATTATGCAGCGAAAAGTTTTTTTTCGTAATTGTTTTTATTTGTGTTATTTAAAAAAAAACTATTTGCTGCCTTCTTCACGCCCTTTGTAATGTGGATCTTTAAAAGTGCGCCATAAACTCTGCGTATTAATATTATGACCATAATCATAATTATTATTATTAATATTATTATTTTTGTTTTATCTAGAGGTATAAAGATTGGGAGGCATGTGTCACTGCCCAAGACCTACAATAAAACCTCTTGGAGCCACGCCCTAAACAGAAAGGCCACCTTTTTCATTTTTGTGCAATGTTTTGCCATTTTTGGTAGAGCCCGACTGATTATTCAATTTACCGATATTATCGGCCGAAAAAAGCCTTTTACAGACATAATGGAGCAAATCAGCCCTGGCACATATCTTTTTCGATTTGTGCTGATAAGAAAACTTTGTCACAATGCAACAAATGATGCTGGGCTGGTTTAGAAATGGTGTCATTCTGTAGTTTGTCCAGCAGAGCGCCCTCTTACTCTACTGTCTACACTCACGAATGATTTTTATTTTAGTTTTCTTCGGTCTTTATTATAGTTTGTGTGTAATGTTCATTAAGTAAATTGTTGTTTATTAATGCCGCCTTTGGAGTCTTTTGGTCGTCACATGAGTGAAAAATCTGGGCACAATCCACAAAGAAATGATCTTTAATCATTCAAGTTCAAAAATTCACCATATCAAATGCAATATTGGTGAAAGGTGAACTTTCCGCTATAAAATCGGTATTGGTCCCAAAAATCCTCTATTTGTCGGGTTCTACATCCAGTCAAGAAGCATTTTGTGATCTGGGGTAAAAACTGTCAATTACGGCTTCAACTAACGATTATTTTCGATAATCTATTAATCAGTCGATTATTTTTTTTGGATTAATTGATGAATCAGACTTACCAAAAATAAGAACAGATATAATAAAAAAATAAGCATTTTTTCTTTGTCACTTTGCTAAAAACTGATTATTATTGACAACAAAGCGCAAAGTGCATAAAAATCCCTGAGCTGTCGAAATAACATTAAATACTAAATAACTACAAAACCAAATATGAAACAATTCAAACACTAAATGTTGGCAGCTTTTACGAAACGTACGAATGAACGGTGATTGTGCCGCATGCTGTGTCGCTCTCGTTTTGTCTCTCGTTTTGAAAACTTCGTCCACAGCGGGGCGCTCTGCTCCCCTCAAGCCCAAACACGGTTTCATTTCATGTTGAGAGGGAGGCGGGAGCTACGAGGGCGGCGCATTTCTGCAGTTTTCCAAGAGTTTTGCCTCCGACACGAATAATGACTGGCAGAAGATGGCAGAACGGCAGCCCTTAGTCGAGGAAAAAGATCAAACTAATTCAGTCGTCTGGAAACACTTTTTGAGGAGTTCGACTTGGAACAAGCGCAAAATTGTGTCTATCCACCGAGCATCCGGAGACACGAGCAAATAACGGACGCCGCCACGTCCGTGCGAAGCAACCCGGCTTCAAAAAGTCCCAAACACACGGATAAGCGTTACATTTCGCCACCGTGTCGTCGTTTCAGCAGTCGCACTGCCATGAATGAGCGATATCGCGAGGAGACCGCAAACGAAAAAATAAAGTCTCGAGAGAGAATCGAGATCTCAGTTCTTCGTGAAAAAAAAACTGATTTTAGCAAGAACCGTGCAGCTCTGATTATTGATTATTGATCGGAGATGGAACCAAATTTAAGCGTGAACGTTACATTTATATCTGCTTTGTTTCACACTCGTTAATATAATGAAGTATTCACGCTGCTTTTGACTCTCTGAGAAACTGATGGAAACATTCACACTTTACTCCACTCTGTTATTCAGCCTCCAGTGACTTCAGGGAGACAATCTGCTGCCATTATAATAATAATAATATATAATATAATATATATAAATAGAGAACAGTCCCTCAGTTAAACCCACCTGCTCGGTGTAACCGGACTTTGGGGTTGAAAACTGCGTCCAGTAGTTTCCAGTGTTGTCTGCGTTTCTCCAGATCCTCGTCGCTCTCTGCTTCCATTTTTTCAAATGGCACCCCTGTGATAAATAGAGAACAGTCCCTCAGGTAAACAGCCCCGCTGTGATAAATAGAGAACAGTCCCTCAGGTACACAGTCCCGCTGTGATCAATAGAGAACAGTCCCTCAGGTAAACAGTCCCGCTGTGATAAATAGAGAACAGTCCCTCAGGTAAACAGCCCCGCTGTGATAAATAGAGAACAGTCCCTCAGGTAAACAGCCCCGCTGTGATAAATAGAGAACAGTCCCTCAGGTAAACAGCCCCGCTGTGATAAATAGAGAACAGTCCCTCAGGTAAACAGACCTGCTCTGTGTAACCGGAGCTGAGGGTTGAAAACAGCGTCCAGTAGTTTCCGTTGTCGCTCGTTCTCCTCTTTTGATCGAGAAAGTTCCTCCTCGTACTCTGCTATCGTTCTTTCAAACAGCCCAAATATCTCTTCAGCAGCCGCAGTTAGTCGCTGCTTCACCAACGCTCTCAGCATTTGGACTTTACACATTTTCACACTTTATCAACACAACAAAGACTCTCTGCTAACAGACGGCTCTGCCCGACGCCATCTTCGTCAAACTGCGCTCAGTTTCACACAGGAGAGAATACTGCTTCCGGGGCAACTCTCCCTTCAAAATAAAAGCCCACAAGTGTTACGTACTCCGAAAAAAAAATGGCGTTTTAAAGAATGACATTCATTGAGCTTTACGGTTCATTCTTGGACCTAAAAACAAAAGCGTCTAAACATTTATCAAGACGTCTAAATAAGGGATTGTTCATTATTTATGAGTGGAGAGGGAGTGGTGCCAAAAAGAGTCAAATCACCTAATACTTCAAGCACTGGGGAGGGACCTTTCGTTTTAATTTGGGTGTAGGTGAGGGTCATAAAACTCCAATGGCTTATTCTGTTTTTATTTTACCACCAACTTTTAAATAAATATCTTAATTACTTATTTAATTAATTAATATATTAGCCAGAAACTGTTAAAAAATCGAATTATTATTTGATTTTTTCCTTGGACATATTATGTGGAACAAAAGAGTCAGAAGAAGAAAAAAAACAAAAACATGGCCAATCCTGATCTTAAAGTGATATTTCAACAGAATTACTTTATTCTAAGTCTCGTTTAAATGCATATAAAAATAAAATGTTTGCACAAACTTACCAGCAGCATGACACGAGCGAAAAACCACAGAGGCTTTTGTCAACTCCAGAGAAAAAGAAACAGATCAGGAAAAAAAGAAACAGCTCTTCAGTTGTTGTGTCGCCTTTATTCAGTCCTTCCAGTCTGAGAAACCCTCGATGCTTTTTACTGATTCAACCAACTCAGTATGAACAAGACAAATACTATAAGATGATGGTAGTTTGTTTCTCTTTAAGTTTCAAACAAAAGATACAACTTTTGGTCTCGGAGTGTAAATCTGATATTTCATCTGTTTTTGTTGGTACCTGATGAATTTGTCTGAAGGTGAAGTTATTGGTGATGTTTTTAAGGGACAGTTCAACATTGTACAAGAGCGCTGCCACCTGTGGAGAATATATACACACATATATATTACATTTTAACTCGACAAATAATAATAATAATAATAATAATAATAAAACTGTCTTTGTTAGTCTTGTTCAGCCTGCATTGAAAGTGAAGTGAAAGGTTTCTCTCCTAAGTGGGTTTTCATGTGTAACTTAAAATTTCCATTCTGTGTAAAAGATTTTTTAAAGACCGAGCAGCTGAAAGGCTTCTCTCCAATGTGGATTATAATGTGTTTGCTCGGATATCGTTTTGAATTTAATCATTAGTAACACTCAGTGCAGCTGAAAGGTTTCTCTCCTGTGTGGATTCTCATATGTAACCTAAAACTTTGTGTATGTGTAAAATATTTCTTACAGACTGAACAGCTGAAAGGTTTCTCTCCTGTGTGGATTTTCATGTGTTTCTGTAAATTTCCATTCTCTTTAAAAGATTTCTGACAGACTGAGCAACTAAAAGGTTTCTCTCCTGTATGAGTTCTCATGTGTATCTTCAGCTTTGACTTGAAGCCAAATCTTTTCCCACACTCAAAGCAGCAAAATCGCTTCTTACCAGCACTACATCTTGAATCACTGAACGCGACTTGAGCATATTTCAGAGAGTTTAAACCTGACTGAGATTTTCTGGTTGGTTCAGTTGAGCTGCTGGCTGGAGGCTCTGCCTCCTCAGTTTGAGTTTTATGGAGCTGTGATGACTGACGAACGACACATTTATGTTTTTTGATCAGATGACACCTGGCAAATCTTTTGTTACAAACACTGCAGCTGAAGGGCCTTTCTCCTGTGTGGACTGTCATGTGTTCTGTCAGATGTATCTTTTGTATAAAACCTTTATCACAAACAGAGCAACTAAATGGTTTCTCTCCTGTGTGGATTTTTATATGTTTCTGTAAAGTTCCATTCTCTTTAAAAGATCTCTGACAGACTGAACAACTAAATGGCTTCTCTCCTGTATGAGTTCTCATGTGTATCTTCAGCTTTGACTTGAAGCCAAATCTTTTTTCACACTTGGAGCAGCTGAATGGTTTCTCCTTGACTTGATCATTTTTCAGAGAGTTTAAACCTGACTGAGGTTCTCTGGTCTCCCTCCAATCATCTCTGTCCTCAGTCTCAGGTTCAGAAGAGTCTCCAGTCTTGTCCTCAGTCTCTGGTTGTAAATGTGTATCTGGATGTGAGTTCCTGTCTGGTTCTGGTCCTCCACAGTCCTCTCCATCAGCTTCTGTTTCCATCTGTTCAGTTTGTCTTTGTTGACGCTGTGAGGACTGATGGCCAACACACTGATGGTTTCTTAAAAGTTTATTTGAAGTGAATCTTTGTTCACAAACACTGCAGCTGAAGCTCTTATCTCCTGTGTGATTTTTCATGTGTTTGTATAAACTACCACTCTGTGTAAAACATTTCTTACAGACTGAGCAGCTAAAAGGTTTCTCTCCTGTATGAGTTGTCATGTGTGTCTTCAGATAGTCCTTGCGGCCAAATCTTTTCCCACACTCAGAGCAGCTGAACGGTTTCTCATTGACTTGATCATTTTTCAGAGAGTTTAAACCTGACTGAGGTTCTCTGGTCTCCCTCCAATCATCACTGTCCTCAGTCTCAGGTTCAGAAGAGTCTCCAGTCTTGTCCTCAGTCTCTGGTTGTAAATGTGTATCTGGATGTGAGTCCCTGTCTGGTTCTGGTCCTCCACAGTCCTCTCCATCAGCTTCTGTTTCCATCTGTTCAGTTAGTCTTTGATGAAGCTGTGAGGACTGAGGTTTCTCTTCATCATCTTCACTCTTCACAGGGACAGGAGTGAATGGGAACTTGGTGATATCAGCCTCCTCCAGACCTTGAAGCTGCTCTCCCTCCTGACTGCTCCACAGCTCCTCCTGCTCCTCTTTAATGTGTGGGGGCTCTGGGTCCTCCTGGTCCTCTTTAATATGTGGACAATCTGGGTCCTCCTGGTCCACAGTGGAGGGGGGAACCTCTTCTTTAACCACCAACAGTTGCTGGATGTCTGCAGGAAACAGGAAACACACAGATAGACTTTTCAGACAAATGTTGCCGATAGTTTAAATCTAAGCAACAAACTCCCTGTTGAACTCCTTCAGATCACTGACCACCAAACAGCGACACGTCGTTCACTCAGCTGTGTCAGGTCACAATACTGTGGTTTAGCGTTGGGATTTAAAAATTCATCAAATCTCATGCTCAAAAATTAAAACAAAACGGAGATAACTTTTCACGCAATAAGGAACAAAGCCCAGTTAGCACAGAACAGCGACACTGTAAAGACACAACAAGTGACCGTAAACCACTGGAACACAGCACAGCAAGGCCTGCATCTGAATCCACAACTCTTCAGGCTCATCCACAACAGACGACCACCGGCTAACAAGCAGCTCAACAAAGCAACTCTGCCCTTCATTAATAGTCCATTAATGAAGGGCAGAGTTGCTCCATAGTGATTTGATGCTATTCTGTTATTGTTTTGATGTCTGGGTAGTTAAGTTATTGGTTAGTTGGATACCAAAGCGAGACTGATGTTAGTTATATATATGTCTGTTTAAGCTTGTAATATCAGGATCTCCATTTCAGCTTTCCATTTCCCAGATAATGTTTCATATTTGATGTTTCTCTTTTCTTATTTCCATTGTCATTTTCAATTTCAGCTTTAAAATTTTGGATTTCAGTTTGAGCATTTCCATTAAAATTTCACTTTTCTATTGCCTCTTTACATTTTCAAATGATCATTTTCATTTTCATCATTCTTTTGAAGTTTAATTATGGCCTACTTATTTCTAATAATGTGGTTAATTAATAATCTTTTTAATGTAATCTCTTTAAATTTTCTATTTGGACTTTTACTTTGAATTATGACCAAAAATATTCTACATATGTTTTGATATCTTCGACCTCATCTTGTCTGTAAGGAAGCCTGGAGGGACATTTCCACTGGGTGTGACATCACAGTAAAGAAAAAGCTCATTAAGTATTTGTAAATGGAAAATTAGGGAAACTCTAAAATATTATTCCTGTTAGAAACTTGTGTTCAAAGTCTGAAAATGTCTATCATAATATATACATATATATAAAAACATTAGAATAAATACTTCATTCATTTTGTCAAGTATGGCAATGTGATTTAATTCACACATAATGGCACCATTCCAAAAAAACGCAACTATAATTCTCAATTGTTAAATTTAGTCTCATAAAATACACTTAACTACTGATTTACAACTGAAACAAGATCCTTTTCATCTGATATTGTGAAAAAAATGAGAATATTAACGTATCAGGTATGGAATTAATCTGCAGCGTTTCTGGATTTAGTAAATGGCATCATTGTGGCAATTTGTACTTTGGCGGGTCAGTGGGTTTGGAGGGCGTGTTTTCTTCAAAAACCACCACAAACAAACAGACCTGCTCTGTGTAACCGGAGCTGAGGGTTGAAAACAGCGTCCAGTAGTTTCCGTTGTCGCTCGTTCTCCTCTTTTGATCGAGAAAGTTCCTCCTCGTACTCTGCTATCGTTCTTTCAAACAGCCCAAATATCTCTTCAGCAGCCGCAGTTAGTCGCTGCTTCACCAACGCTCTCAGCATTTGGACTTTACACATTTTCACACTTTATCAACACAACAAAGACTCTCTGCTAACAGACGGCTCTGCCCGACGCCATCTTCGTCAAACTGCGCTCAGTTTCACACAGGAGAGAATACTGCTTCCGGGGCAGCTCGCCTTCAAAATAAAAACCCACAAGCGTTTACAGTCTTACTGTGAAAAAAGAAAAGAGACTTTAAAAAATGACATTCACTGAACTTTAAGGGTTATGAAGGCTCATTCTTGAACTGGGAAACAAAAGCTATAAAACATTTCTCAACACAAGGTCCAGGATTTGTATTTTTAGTTTATTTATTTGCACATTCATGTATATGAAAAAGACATTAAGGATATTTAAAAAGTTTGAATATTATGTAGGAGGTCAGAAGCCAATAAAAGGCTCACGGACATTCCTCCCCTATTAAATAACAATAATCATACATTAAACAAAAAAGATAAAAACAAAGATTGCATATCTGATCAAAATTTCAAGACCAAGCAGTAATACAAAAAGGATCTTTTAAAAAGAGAAAAAAATAGTACTTAAAAGCTGAAATGCATTACATATGAATCAACAAAGGGATTATTATGGCCTTATTATTGACTTCGGATTAATAATAAGGCATTCCCAGGCCAGACAAGATATATACTCCCTCCAGCACATTCTGGGTCTGCCACAGGGCCTCCAGTGGGAGGCACCCAAGAGGCCCATAATAATAATTTTAAAAAATAATAATTATAATATTAATAATATTAAATATCATTGTTATACATTTCATCGTCTTGTTCTTAACCCTTTTACATCTGGGCAAATTGGCTTAATTTCTGTTTTAAAAAGGGGAGAAGTTGCAAGTAACAAAGAAACTCCTGAAATTTAGAACTAAAAACAAATCAAAAAAGGTAAACAAAACAAAAAAGGTTGGAAAAACAAAGTAATATATCGAGAATTTTAAGGTTTTCTTTTAATAACATCATAATTAATTATGGTAGTTTACTAGAACATTTTCTGTACTTTTTAACAATTTCATTTTATAAATTTAAAATAAATTCCGTCTCTCTTTTTTAAAACTAATTTTCAGGCAACTTTCTTGTCAACTTGTCTGCATTTCAGTATAGATTTGTGGTACCTTTACTTCACCTGAGTCTGTTCTTTTTATGCCACTTTGTGCTTTTACTCTACTACATTACTGCACTACATTTATCTGAAAGCTTTAGTTACTGTAGATCTTAGCATAGGAAGGGTTAAAAGAATATTTCAACAATCGAATGACCATTTGTTTATCAGTCAGCCCATGTTACATTCAATTTGTGAAAACACTCGATATTTCTCTTGTGCTTCCACGGTGAACAAAGAGTCCAGAAACAGCAAACGCTCATGCTGACTACTGAAGTAAACCAGGAACAAGATTAAAAAAAAGCAAAACTATATTAAACTTTCCATTTGGAGGCAAGTATGATTTAAATGTTTGAATCCACATTAAATCTAAAATAAACAAAAACATACAATGTAACTTTACAATGTGTGAGTGTGTGTGTGAGAGAGAGAGAACAAGAGGAACAAATTTGACTGAAATAACAGATAACTACAAACAAGATGGACCACCCAGTCAGTTTGAACACAGGTGGTCAGTCAGGACAAAAGAAAAATGTAAATGTGTTGAATGGGAAATTTAAGTTCCCTCTCTGAGTGTAGTTATGTTGAAAAGCACAATTAGAATATATGTGTGTTCGTGATCTGTGCTGTATAAAGGTGCACGGTAAGGGGTTTGGATGACATTAACAAAAGTAAAAGTCTTCCTTAATCTGTACTGTTGTGCTCACGATGTGCCCAGTCATTATTTTTTCAGTCCATGAATGGAGGGAACAGTTGTTTTATTGTGCTGCTTGTTAGCCTGCATTCATCCACTGAGGATGAGCCTGGCTTAGAAGAATTGTGGTTCCACTGCAGTCTTTGCTGCGCTGTGTTCAGATTGTGCAGATCAGATGAAACCAGTCTCTCGTTATCCTTACAGAGGTAACTCAGATTTGTTCCCATTTGCTAACAAAGGTAACTTGCGAACTATGTGTCTGCCTGGAGGACTAACTTGTCTGGTCTCTTCGACCATTTGGCAGAGTTTTTTGTGTGCTTGCAGAGCCACGTGCAGAGAGCTGTTCTTTGCTGCTCCAGCTGCTTGACGACTTCCCTCTGTGAGGTCATAGGAGACAGAAGAGAAGAAAGTAGGCTCTTTTGTCAGCTTGATGATGTTGAGGGTCACATACAACAGTGATCAGTAGTGAATGAAGACTGGGTCCATAGGCCAAACTTCAAACTGAGGTGTGAAAACTGAAGGAGCCTGAAACATGGAGCTCCTCTGTCTGAAGATCAAAAGGACGCATCAAAAATTTGATAGAGGTCTGAACTTACAGGAAACGGCTTACATGTCCAGTTTATATCCGCCCTCATCTGTTCAGTTGAGCTACTGGCTAAAGGCTCTGCCTCTCTGTTCTCCTCAGTTTGAGTCTAATGAAGCTGTGAGGACTGACTATGGACACATTTATGTCTTTTGATCTGATACCGCCAGGCAAATGTTTTGTTACAAACACTGCAGCTGAACAGTTTCTCTCCTGTGTGGACTGCCATGTGAATCTCTAAATTTCCTCTGTGTGTAAAAGATTTCTTACAGACTGAGCAGCTGAAAGGTTTCTCTCCTGTATGAGATCTTAAGTGTCTCTCTAGAGTTGCTGTGCAGACATATCTTTTCCCACACTCAGAGCAGCTGAATGGTTTCTCTCCTGTATGAGATCTCATGTGTGTGGCCAGACTTTCCTTAGTGCCAAATCTTTTCCCACACTCAGAGCAGCTGAATGGTTTCTCTCCTGTATGAGATCTCATGTGTGTGGCCAGACTTTCCTTAGTGCCAAATCTTTTCCCACACTCAGAGCAGCTGAATGGTTTCTCCCTGACAGGGACTTGATCATTTTTCAGAGAGTTTAAACCTGACTGAGGTTCTCTGGTCTCCCTCCAATCATCACTGTCATCAGTCTCAGGTTCAGAAAAGTCTCCAGTCTTGTCCTCAGTGTCTGGTTGTAAATGTGTATCTAGATGTGAGTTCCTGGCTGGTTCTGGTCCTCCACAGTCCTCTCCATCAGCTTCTGTTTCCATGTGTTGAGTTGAGCTGCTGGCTGGAGGCTCTGCCTCTCTGTTCTCCTCAGTTTGTGAGGAGAGCTGTGAGGACTGACTACCAACACATTTATGTCTTTTGACCCGTGGACGCCAGGCAAATGTTTTGTTACAAGCACTGCAGCTGAATCGTTTTGCTCCTGTGTGGACTGACATGTGGTTTGTCAGTTGCACTTTCTGTATAAAACGTTTCCCACAAACTGAGCAATTGAAGGGTTTCTCTCCTGTATGAGTAACCATGTGTCTCTTCAGACTTCCACTGTCAATGAAACCTTTATCACACACTGAACAGCTGAAAGATTTCTGTCCTGTATGAGTCAACATGTGTCTCCTCATATTTCCTCTTTCAATGAAAGCTTTACCACATATTGAACAGCTGAAAGGTCTCTCTCCTGTATGATTCATCATGTGTTGCTTCAGACGATGCTTGCCCAAAAATTGCTTACCACAAACTGAGCAGCTCAATACTTTCTCTCCTGTGTGGATACTCACGTGATTCTGTAAATTTCCCTTCTGTGCAAAAGATTTCTCACAAAATGTGCAGCTGAAAGCCTTCTCACCTGTGTGCGTTTTAATGTGTACCTTCAAATTTCCTCTTTCAGTGAACGCTTTACCACATACTGAGCAATTGAATGGTTTCTCTCCTGTGTGAATTCTCATGTGTTTATGTAAACATCCACTCTGCGCAAAAGATTTTTTACACACTGAGCAGCTGAATGGTTTCTCTCCTGTATGAGTTCTCATGTGTTGTTTCAGATGTTTTTTACTGCCAAATCTTTTCTCACACTCAGGGCAGCTGAATGGTTTATCGCTATCAGGAACTTGATCATTTTTTAGATAGTGTAAACCTGACTGAGATTCTCTGGTCTCCGTCCAGTTATCAATACTGACCTCAATCTCAGCCAAAGAGGAGTCTCCAGACTTGTCCTTACTGACCGCTTGTAAGTATCCGTCTGGATGTGAGTTCCTGTCTGGTTCTGGTCCTCCACAGTCCTCTCCATCAGCTTCTGTTTCCATCTGTTCAGTTAGTCTTTGATGAAGCTGTGAGAACTGAGGTTTCTCTTCATCATCTTCACTCTTCACAGGGACAGGAGTGAATGGGAACTTGGTGATATCAGCCTCCTCCAGACCTTGAAGCTGCTCTCCCTCCTGACTGCTCCACAGCTCCTCCTGCTCCTCTTTAATGTGGGGGGGCTCTGGGTCCTCCTGGTCATCCTTAATGAGAGGAAGCTCTGGGTCCTCATGGTCCACACTGGAGGGGCAAACCTTTTCTTTAACCACCAACGGCTGCTGGACGTCTGCAAGAAATAGGAAACACCCATTAAGGAGAACTGTGATTTCATGTTAACGGGGGTGGAACAGTGTATGCCTTCATATCTGTTTGACACAGGAAACAGGAAACACACATTAAGGAAAACTGTGATTTAATGTGAAGTCTCTGGTTGATACAGGAACAGGTTGACACACTGTACTCCACTGAAAGGAGTCTATGGGGCTAGAGGAGGACTAAGCCAGCCAGGCATTTCTGTGGATGGCATACAGTAACATCTGTCTTTCAGTTTATTAGAGGCATTATTATTTAAGGACACTTTTATTTCACAGTATTATTGTTTGTGAATAAAAATAATTCTTGAAAAAAATTGTTGTGTTTTAAGCATGTCTGTGATCTGGCTGAGTTTGGTTCAACAAAGTCATTTTAGGATATACTTAACTCAACGGGACAGACCCGTTGCAGGAATTTGGAACAATGTTGCATGACATAGCCTGCAAGAAGAAGTGGCTCCAGATTGATGAGGACATAAACAAAATCTTGGGAGCAACATTGAAGGGTTGTGTTGATCGTAATCACCAGAATATGTACACCATCATGATGTCTATAGGAGCAAGACAGTTTAGTATCAGGAAAAGACTTGAACAAGTGTTCAAGTGAAGCCAAACCAGCAGGAGGTCAAGATCAGCCAACCAAGACAAGAGTTCAAATCCCTGAAGTGTCAGTTAAAGTTAGCGGAAGAGAAAGCTGCCCTGATAGACCTCACATCCATTATTAAGAGGAAGCTAATCACACTATGGAGAGCCAAGTAGCACAGAAGGAGGGCAAGGAGAGGTTCCAAAAGCACAGTGCTTTCACTTCCAACTGCTTCAGCTTCACCTAGAGACTAAAGAGGCAGAAGTGAAGTGGCAACCTCACCTGTTCACTAGAGGAGATAAACCACCTCAGAATCCCTTTTGGTGACACCATGAGAGAGCGAGATCTTGGCTTGTGTGAGTCAGGGGTGACACCCCCAATCGGGTGACCCAGAAGAAGTTCAAAGAAGCAGTCTAAACTTCAAGAACATATCCCGTCCGTGGCTCTAGCAGAGTACCACACAGGGTTTACAAGCAGTACCCAAAGCTCCTACTGCAACGCCGGAAGATCTCAAAGGCGAGCTGGCACAAGGGAATGTCCCAGTGGAGGCAGGAATGAAGTGTTTAGATACTGAAAGAGGAATAGTCCAGCAACACTGAGCAGTTTTGTATCTTCGAATACATGCATAGACACCTTAGTACAGAAGTGGGGAGTTCCAGAAGCACCTGGATGCCTAGAAGACAAGAGGAAAGGAGTGGTGATCCAGGCTTATCCAGGCTGATCCACAGAGGAGACCTCGCAGTACTCTGGCTAGACCTCACCAATGCCTATGGATTCATTCCAAACAAGCTTGTTGAACCATTGCTGACAAGAAACTATGTTCCAGAGTCAATTCACAACATCATTCTGGACTACTACAAAAACTTCAGATTGAGAGTCTTGACAGGTTCAGAAACATCAGCCTGGAAACAGCTAGAGAAAGGCAAAATAACAGGCTGCAAGATCTCTGTGCCACTCCTCTCCCTGGCCATTAACAAGAATGACAAATCAGTGGAGGTGGAATGCTGGGACCCCTGTCTAGATCGAGCACTCGGCAGTCTCCCATAAGAGCATGCAAGGATAACCTCATGATGACAGCAATTTCTGTCCCTAATTGCAGACAACTCCTGCAATGGTGTGAACTAATCATCTCATGGGTAAGGATGCGTTTTAAGCCAGCCAAGTCCAGGTCTCTCATCCTGAAAAAGAGAGGAGTTCCGCTTCATCCCAGGAGAGACCCAGATTCCAACTGCAAACAAAAGACACATTAAGACCCTAGGCAAGGTCTTTGACAGTCCCCTGCAGGACACAGCCTGAACTCAGCAAACCCGGAACAACTTGAAAGGCTGGCTCCCTGCGACAGACAGGTCAGGGCATCCGGGCTGATTTAAAGACTGGATGACACAGCATGGAGTCCTACCAAGGCTACTTTGGCCTCTTGTGGTCTATAAGATGAAGAACTCAAAGTCACCTGAGCCAGGGAGGTGATGATGGACCCAGACTCCTCTGATGTTCAAGTTGCTTCAGCAGGAATATCTGAGAAGACCAGAAGGAAGTGGCAGGCACAGTAAACAGCTGACAGAGCAGAGGCACAGCATCCTGGTAGGCACTGTCGCGATGGGGCAACAAAGCCTGTGGAAAAAAGAGCCGTCAGTTGGTCCAGGACAAGGTACCAATGGAGGAAGAACATTATAGCAAGATCGTTGGCATTTACAAACAAGGTGTGTGGACCAGGTGAGAGCATGTGGAACAATGCAAGATAATATCAAGATTCAAGATATCAAGATCAACATAGCTTCGGAGAGTGAAACGTCTGTGAATCACGCCTTTTACCTAATCAGTGTATGATGTTCTGGAAAGCCCAGCCAATCGGCACTGTTGAATGAGACTGATACTACAGAATGTGCCAGAAGAGAGGTACTCTGGAGAACAACAACAAGGCAAGTGTTCATGCTGGAAGTCATGATCCCCTGGGAAGACCAGATGGGAGAAGCAAATCTGCCAAAAAGGACCAAGCACTCAGAGCTTGTTGTAGACTGCAGGAGCAACGGCTGGAGAGCCCAGTGAGAACCAGTCGAGGTCGGGTGTCAGGGCATTGCTGAGCAGTCATCAAGTAAGCCCTCAAACTCCTTGGACTAAAAGCACTACAGTGTAGAAGAGCCACCAAAATCATTCTGGAGACTGCTGGAAAGGCCTCGTGGTAGCTGAGGATCCGGAGGGGGGTTCTCAAGAGTAGTGCGCCACTTGGATACAAGTCGGGGACTGATCACCTCCGGCTGGGTCGTCTGGGTGAGGGTGTCTAATGATTTAGGACCGACAGCCCCAGTAGGTGTGACGTAGAATGTGCTGAGTGCGTCACCAATGAACAAAGACACTGGACAGTGATCAACATCTCGTCATATTACTGTCAGTGAAATAAAATCTTCCAGGGGGCTGTAATATAATATTTTAATCCACCTAAAACTAAATCGTTTACCCGCCTGAACCTTCAGGAAGGTACAAAATATTAATCACCACACAAACCTAACATCTGCCTCATTTTCCGTCAGTTAAAAAAAACCCCACTGTGACAAACACAGAGCAGACCCTCAGTTAAACAGATCCCAATGATAAATACAGAACCGTCCCTCCGTCAAACAGCCCCGCTGTGATATATACAGAACAGTCCCTCAGTTAAACAGCCCCGCTGTGATAAATAGAGAACAGTCCCTCCGTCAAACAGCCCCGCTGTGATATATACAGAACAGTCCCTCAGTTAAACAGCCACGCTGTGATGTATAGAGAACAGTCCCTCAGTTTAACAGCCCCGCTGTGATAAATAGAGAACAGTCCCTCAGGTAAACAGCTCCGCTGTGATAAATACAGAACAGTCCCTCAGGTAAACAGCCCCGCTGTGATAAATAGAGAACAGTCCCTCAGGTAAACAGACCTGCTCTGTGTAACCGGAGCTGAGGGTTGAAAACAGCGTCCAGTAGTTTCCGTTGTCGCTCGTTCTCCTCTTTTGATCGAGAAAGTTCCTCCTCGTACTCTGCTATCGTTCTTTCAAACAGCCCAAATATCTCTTCAGCAGCCGCAGTTAGTCGCTGCTTCACCAACGCTCTCAGCATTTGGACTTTACACATTTTCACACTTTATCAACACAACAAAGACTCTCTGCTAACAGACGGCTCTGCCCGACGCCATCTTCGTCAAACTACGTCAAGTTACACGCAGGAGAGAATACTGCTTCCGGGGCACAGCAGCTGCTGGCCTTCAAAATAAAAGCCCACAAGTTTTAGTTACTCTTAAAAAAGACAACAGACTTCAGAGAATGACATTCATTGAGCTCGAAGGCTCAGTCTTGAACTTGAAAACAAAAGCTTCAAAAACATTTCTCAATACAAGGTCCAAACAGGGAACTGTTTATTATTTATGAGAGGAGAGGGGTTGGTGAAAATAAAAATGAATACCTGGGGATGGACTTACCTTTCTTATTTTTAACTAGAAGAGAGGGAAAGAAATTTAAATGGTTGTATTTTAAATTATATAATAATTAGATTTTTTGTTGTTTAAAGAAATTGCAATTATTTTTTATCGTTAAAAGTTGTTAAGTTGTCTTTTTTCATTAAACTGTTTGGGTGATTCTGATTTTTATTATATTGTTTTTGTGATTTAAACATTTCAATTTTGAAAAAAAGGGCAATTTCAGAAGGCAGGTTTCTTTTTTGAAAAAAAAAAAAAGTTCCCCAATCTACACCATTTAACACAGTCAAAGGAAAGAACTTATTGTAGGATTTTCAATTTTCTGACGGTCCATGGACACATCATGTTTGACAAACACGTGTTCAGAAAAACAAACACAGGATCAAATCTGATCTTAAAATAGTGATATTTGATCCAAATCCCTTTTTTCTGCACCTCATTTAAAATGTGTAAAATGCCACAGCCTGGGCCAACCTCAGAGAATCTGCTGCTCAGATTTCACGGACACGTCATTAAATGTTCAAATGTCCTTCATGTTGTGGCACACTGTGGTGTGATCTCTTTTCAGGGAGCAGAGAACAAAGAAACAGATCAGGAAGGAATGACGCAGCTCTTTCAGTTCTTGTGTCGCCTTTATTAAGTCCCAAAAAAGAGAAAGTAACAGTGTAAGGGAGATTATTTGTGTCCCAAAGAGATTAATGTACAGAATATGGAAAAGCCAATAAAAGCACATCACATTATCAGATAAAACCACACCAGTCTGTCAAAACATCAACTTATCACCAAAACTCAATAAGTTTCAAAGCAAACAAAGCATCAAATATTCATCCGCTCAGATCAACACATTTACCTCCACTGAAAAGCTGCATGTTCTGTTTTCACGTCCTGCTGCGGCCTGAAAGGTTCACGTCTCGTGAATCTTGTTTTAATTAACATTAATAAATTTCAATTTTAACACATTTGTGCACATTCAGAGCAGGTATTAGATTTCACATCTCTAGGAGGGTTTCCATTAACCCTCAAATTACTCAAATTGAAATTGTGAATATAAAATATGCTCAAAAGAAACATGACTGTTTTACACAAAAAACTCCCGATTAACACTACAAGGTTTTTACGCTGGCATGAGGTGATATTTCAGGCGACAGTAAAAATCCATATTCGTCCAAACTGCAGTGGAAAACCTTTTTAGTCTTTTCTAGGTCACATGACGCTGTGAGGTCACATGACGCTGTGAGGTCACATGACGCTGTGAGGTCACATGACGCTGTGAGGTCACATGATGCTGTGAGGTCACATGATGCTGTGAGGTCACATGACGCTGTGAGGTCACATGACGCTGTGAGGTCACATGATGCTGTGAGGTCACATGATGCTGTGAGGTCACATGATGCTGTGTCTATGTGCTTGTCAGTAGGAACTGGCTCCCTCATGTTTTGAATCCACAATTCCTCTGTGAAATCATGGACTACATCTCCCAGAAATCCCTCATACGTGGCCTTGGATTGGACATAATGACGGCTAGTTTGGTGGCTGCAATAGAAATAAAGCTGCTAATGTTTTGAAGATCCATCGCCATGGTTACTGGGATGTTATCGCCAGAAGAGAAGTCTCAGAACATCACTCAGTGGAAACACAGTCAGCTCCACATTGTGTTTTTATCCACATTTTGAAAATATCACCAAGTTTTGTGCAAATCTCTAATACAAACCCACCTGGTGACCCACAAGCAGAATTAAAGGTACAATATTTGATAAGTAAGAAAATGCCTTTCTGGTTGGAGCTTGGTTCATAATGACAGAACGGTAAACAATAACAGAGAAACTTACCTATAACCTTAATATAAAGATAAAAACAGATTCATCATTAGTTTGAATATTAGCTATTTTCATGAGGCATGCCTCGCAGTAAAAAAAAACACTTAATGTGAGTTTCAATGTGCCCCATAACATTAGACATATTTGTAAAACTTTTCATGCATATTTATGTCTCACTTTTTAATTTTTTTTCTGTTTTGTTTTGTTTTTCACAGATGGCAGAAAGTGGACATAGTAAGGTGTGGGACTGCTTGACCAAGGATGTTTAGATATGTATGTACAGCCGGTGAAAAACAGCTCCTGGTAGGATCTACCAACGCAAAGTGTTCCAAGGGAGGAGCCAAACAAAGACTCACTCAATAAGCCCTGGCGGATCAGCCAGAAAGGAGATGGAGCACCGTGCCCTGAACACCCGTTCCAGGACCCCATTCTGGAGTATCTGTCATCTGGCATAGCCTGAAATAGCTACATGGAGCCATCGCCCTTTGGGACCACCACACATGGACACAGGCATCAGGATCAGGTGCACTGGGGGACAGCAGACTGGTAATCAAGACCTGGGACATCGTCTGCCTGGCGGGAAGGTACCTGATCTGGTGCAGGTGTTGGGACAGTACTAGATATAGTCTGACTCACCTCTACGCACAGCACTGGCTCTGAAACCAAACTCCTGGTGAGGAAGGCTGGACTCTCACCTTTTCCAGAGTTATCCAGATCTGAAGCTGAGAGGTAATTAGTTGGATCAGGTGGCAGGGCAGGATGCTGACAAATCATTAATGTCTCAGAAAGGGAAAGCAGTGCTTGTCTCAGTCTGAGCTGGGAAGGGGGGGAGAAATGCCGACCTAGACCGGGGATATTGTCGAGTGATGGAGAACACTTTGAGAAACCCCTGAACCCAATCAACATGTCCTCTGTAGAGAAGGCAGAGTCTGTAGACTCAGGGGAAGCCTCACCCATATCCCTGGCAGAGGTTGCTGACATAGTCAAACAACTCCTCAGTAGCAAGACGGGTGTGTGCGAGATTTGTTTTTTGATTGTTTTTTGATAAAAATATAAAAGCAGTTGTAAAAAAAAAAAATAATACAAGCACATGTAACACTGTCCAGAATAAAATCCAGGAATGGTCCTTGATGTTCCATTCCAACAAGATGAAGACAAACATCGGCCAAACGCTCGACCACAACGCACCACATCCCAACACAGCAACACCCCCATAGATTCGGAGATTCGCCTTGAGATGCTGAAAGCTCTGGACATTGTTAAGATGCCTTGGCTGACATCACTTTTCAAGGTTGCATGGAGGTCGGGTTCAGTGCCTGTGAAGTGGCAGACCAGGGTGGTGGTTCCCACTTTAAAAAGGGAACCAGAGTGTGTGTAGTGGGGACCAGTTCAGGGACCTCAGGATATTTCATATCTGTGGTCACAAGCTTTGCATAGTGACCAAATCAATCAGATTGTTGGTGCAAGAGGCTAAAATGACTTTCCTCTGTAGGATGTCTGAGCTGAGCCTAAGAAACATGGTGAGGAGCTCAGACAAGTTCAGAAGAGACTTTGGTCTTTTCTTCAGTATCTGGATGTGAGTTCCTGGCTGGTTCTGGTCCTCCACAGTCCTCTCCATCAGCTTCTGTTTCCATGTGTTGAGTTGAGCTGCTGGCTGGAGGCTCTGCCTCTCTGTTCTCCTCAGTTTGAGTCTGATGAAGCTGTGAGGACTGACCACCGACACACTGATGGTCTCTGAGACGTTCATACAAAGTGAATCTTTGTTCACAAACACTGCAGCTGAAGCTGTTGTCTCTTTTGTGAGTTTTCATGTGTGTGTAAAACCCATCACTGTGTGTAAAAGATTTGCGACAAACTAAGCAGCTGAATGGTTTCTCTCCTGTATGAGTTCTCATGTGTCTCCTTAGATTCCCACACTCACTGAAATCTTTACTACACACTGCACAACTGAATGGTTTTTCTCCTGTATGAGTTCTCCTGTGCAACTTCAGTTTTCCGCTTTCACTGAAAGCTTTTCCACACACTGTGCAAGAAAATGGTTTTTCTCCTGTATGAGTTCTAATGTGATGCTTTAGATACCAACGCTCATTAAAACCTTTACCACACACTGTGCATTTGAAAGGTTTCTCTCCTGTATGAGTTCTCCTGTGTACATTCAGTTTTCCATTATCACTGAAACCTTTACCACACTCAGAGCAAGTAAACGGTTTCTCTCCTGTATGAACTGCCATGTGTTTCTTCAGATGTGCCTTGAACAAAAAAGTTTTTGCACACAGTGAGCAACTGAATAGTTTCTCTCCTGTATGATCTGCCATGTGTCTAATCAGATATGTTTTACGCAAAAATCTTTCATCGCACACTGAGCAATTGAATGTTTTTTCTCCTGCATGAGTTTTAATGTGTTGCTTAAGTATTCTGCTCTCACTGAATGCTTTGCCACAAACTAAACAATTGAAAGTTTTCTCTCCTGTATGAGTTCTCATGTGGTTCCTTAGATTCCTATGCTCAGTAAAAGCTTTATTACACACTGTGCAACTGAAAGGTTTCTCGCCTGTATGAGTTCTCTTGTGTACCTTCAGTTTTCCATTTTCAATAAAACTTTTACCACACACTGTGCAAGCAAATGGTTTTTCTCCTGTATGAACTGCCATGTGTCTCTTCAGATGTGAATCAAACACAAATCTTTGAGCACACACTGAGCAACTGAATGGTTTTTCTCCTACATGAGTTTTAATGTGTCTCTTTAGTGTTCCACTCTGACTGAAAGTTTTGCCACAAACTGAACAACTGAAAGGTTTTTCTCCTGTGTGAGTTCTCATGTGTCTCTGCAGACTTCTCTTGGTGCTATATCTTTTCTCACACTCAGAGCAGGTAAATGGTTCCTTTCCAGCACTATTACTGACCAGGACTGGATTTTTCAGAGAGTTTAAAGCTGACGGAGGTTCTCTGGTCTCCTCCCAATCATCAATACTGACTTCAATCTGAAAAGAGTCCAGAGATTCGTCTTCATTGACCGGCTGTAAGTATTCGTCTGGGTGTGAGTCCCTGTCTGGTTCTGGTCCTCCACAGTCCTCTCCATCAGCTTCTGTTTCCATCTGTTCAGTTAGTCTTTGATGAAGCTGTGAGGACTGAGGTTTCTCTTCATCATCTTCACTCTTCACAGGGACAGGAGTGAATGGGAACTTGGTGATATCAGCCTCCTCCAGACCTTGAAGCTGCTCTCCCTCCTGACTGCTCCACAGCTCCTCCTGCTCCTCTTTAATGTGTGGGGGCTCTGGGTCCTCCTGCTCCTCTTTAATGTGTGGGGTCTCTGGGTCCTCCTGCTCCTCTTTAATGTGTGGGGGCTCTGGGTCCTCCTGCTCCTCTTTAATGTGTGGGGGTTCTGGGTCCTCCTGATCCTCTTTAATGTGTGGGGGCTCTGGGTCCTCCTGATCCTCTTTAATGTGTGGGGGCTCTGGGTCCTCCTGATCCACTGTGGAGGGAGGAACCTCTTCTTTAACCACCAACAGCTGCTGGACGTCTGCAGGAAACACAGAGAAATTACACAGTTACAGAGAAATGTTGTCGGTGGTTCAAATCACAGCTCAAAACCTCCTTACTGACTCGGCCAGATCGCTGAGCATCAAACAGCTTCACATCGTTCACTCAGCTGTGGTTCTGTACAGGGATGCAAAAATATATCTGATCTTACTATAAAAAATTATTACAAAATGGAGAAAACTTTTCATACCACAAAGAATAAAGCAGAGTTAGCATCGAACTGCTCCCACTGTAAAGACACAACATGTGACCGGAAACCTCTGATCTGCAACACTGGAACCCAGCACAGCAGGGAATCTGAATCCACAACTCTTCTTAAATAGAGAACAGTCCCTCAGTTAAACAGCCCCGCTGTGATAAATAGAGAACAGTCCCTCAGGTAAACAGCCCCGCCTTGATCAATAGAGAACAGTCCCTCAGTTAAACAGCCCCGCTGTGATAAATAGAGAACAGTCCCTCAGTTCAACAGCCCCGCTGTGATCAATAGAGAACAGTCCCTCAGGTACACAGCTCCACTGTAATAAATACAGAACAGTCCCTCAGTTCAACAGCCCCGCCTTGATCAATAGAGAACAGTCCCTCAGGTAAACAGCCCCGCTGTGATAAATAGAGAACAGTCCCTCAGGTAAACAGCCCCGCTGTGATAAATAGAGAACAGTCCCTCAGGTAAACAGCCCCGCCTTGATCAATAGAGAACAGTCCCTCAGGTAAACAGCCCCGCTGTGATAAATAGAGAACAGTCCCTCAGGTAAACAGCCCCGCTGTGATAAATAGAGAACAGTCCCTCAGGTAAACAGACCTGCTCTGTGTAACCGGAGCTGAGGGTTGAAAACAGCGTCCAGTAGTTTCCGTTGTCGCTCGTTCTCCTCTTTTGATCGAGAAAGTTCCTCCTCGTACTCTGCTATCGTTCTTTCAAACAGCCCAAATATCTCTTCAGCAGCCGCAGTTAGTCGCTGCTTCACCAACGCTCTCAGCATTTGGACTTTACACATTTTCACACTTTATCAACACAACAAAGACTCTCTGCTAACAGACGGCTCTGCCCGACGCCATCTTCGTCAAACTGCGCTCAGTTTCACACAGGAGAATACTGCTTCCGGGGCACAGCAGCTGCTCGCCTTCAAAATAAAAGTCCACAAGCGTTAAAAGTTTCTGAAAACGAAAACAGAATTTCATAAGAATGACGTTTACTGAGTCTGAAGGTTCATTTTTAAACTTTCAATCATTATTAATGAGAGGGAAGGGGGTTGTGCAAGAAAAGTTGGAGGCTTGTCAAATAATTTTTAAGCACAGCTCTTCAGTTCTTGTGTCGCCTTCATTTAGTCTTTTCAGTCTGAGGAACACTTGCTGCTTTTTACTGATTCAACCAACTGAGATTGAACGAGACAAATATTTGATGACATTTTCAGAGCTCTGAGAAAGCAATTAACCAAATTCAAAAGATGGTAGTTTGTTTCTCTTTCAGTTTCAAACACAAGATACAAGTTTTGGTCTCAAGAGTGTAAATCTGATATTTCATCTGATTTTGTTGCTGCTAGATGAATTTGTCTGAAGGTGAAGTTAATGTTCATGTTTTAGCAGTGTTGGGCAAGTTACTGATAATTAGTAAGTAGTTACAATTACTAGTTATTCTGTCAAAATAATTCAATTACTTTTAAATTACTGCAGAATAAAAGTAATTAATTACTAAGAAAAGTAATTTTTGCATTTCTTTTTTGCTATTTATGTTGCTGCTTCAATTATATATGCAGACACATTATTTTAGTGTTACTTTAGCACAGTTGGGACAAGACTGTCAAATTCTATATACACTGGCCCAATTATCACTATGATGAAAGTAAGTGGTGGAACAACAAAACACAATATTGTAAAACTTTTCATAGAATATTTATTGTAACCTTAGCATGCCCTCAAACCAAGCACCTTTTGACAGTGTGAAATATTACACAGCCTGACAGTCATTTCTTACTAAAGAGATTGTTTATCATTTGTTACATTAACAGAAATTCACATCAATTTAACTCCATTCACATTATCTTCAATAATGGAGGACAGCATAAAAGTAAAATTCCTCTAATTTATGAAGTCGTGCAGCTCCTGCATTTCTGACAACGCGGTGCTGCAAATGTTTCAAAATAAAATGCAGTGCCGGGCAGTGTGGATGCTCTATCTTGATAATATGGGTGCTGAAATATAATACAACACCTTTGGCGCTGCCCACGCACTGCTGATGCATGCTGTGTGAAACAGGCCTAGTTTTCTGCTCTTTTCACGGAGTAACCAGTAACGAACCTATTTGTATTTAAGTAATTGTAATGCTGTTACTGAATATCAGAAAGTAGTAAATTACATTACTCATTACTGCCAAAAGTAATGGCGTTAGTAACAGCCATCCCATCTGGAGATAGTTCCACTGGGGGTCACTTGTTGTGTGGGTTAAATGGGAACATCCTGCTGAGACCCTCTGTCCGTGAGGTCTTAAAATCACACTTCCAAATGAATTTTTGCAAAAACGCTGCAATCAGGAATTCATCTGTGTTTGTGGCGATGGCAGAGTGGCAGAGTCTGGAGACTTTGGGCAAACTTCACCCATATTCCTGGCAGAGGTTGCTAATGTAGTCCAAAAGCTTCTCAGCAGCAAGGCGCCTGCTGTGAGTGAGATTTTTTTTTTCACTTTACATGAATATAAAAACAGCAGTTAAAAAATAAAGGCATGTGTAATATTGTCAGGAATGGCATTACAATTTACAGGACTTGTTTCCATTCTGGTCCCTGATGTTCCATTGGATCTTACACTTTCCAACAAGATGGAGACAAACATCGGATGAACGCTCGACCACAACGCACCACATCACAGCACAGCAACACCCCCACAGATCTGGAGATTCCCCCTGAGATGCTGAAAGCTCTGGACATTGTTGGGATGTCTTGGTTGACATCACTTTCAGGGTCGCCTGGAGGTCGGGTACAGTGCCAGTGAAGTGGCAGACTGAGGTGGTGGTTCCCATTTTACAAAGGGAACAAGAGTGTGTGTAGAGGGGACCAGTTCAGGGACGTCAGGATATTTCATCTCTTTGGTCATGAGCTTTAGGTAGTGACCAAATCAATCAGATTGTTGGTAGAAGAGGCTAAAGTGACTTTCCTCTGTAGGATGTCTGAGCTGAGCCTAAGAAACATGGTGAGGAGCTCAGACAAGTTCAGAAAAAACATCGGTCATCATCAGTATCTGGGTGTGACTTCCTGGCTGGTTCTGGTCCTCCACAGTCCTCTCCATCAGCTTCTGTTTCCATGTGTTGAGTTGAGCTGCTGGCTGGAGGCTCTGCCTCTCTGTTCTCCTCAGTTTGAGTCTGATGAAGCTGTGAGGACTGACCACCGACACACTGATGGTCTCTGAGACGTTCATACAAAGTGAATCTTTGGTCACAAACACTGCAGCTGAAGCTGTTGTCTCTTTTGTGGGATTTCATGTGTGTGTATAAACCACCACTGTGTGCGTAAGACTTCTGACAAACTGAACAGCTGTATGGTTTCTCTCCTGTATGAGTTCTTATGTGATTCTTTAGATTCCCACATTCATGAAAAGCTTTACCACACACTGTGCAACTAAATGGTCTCTCTCCTGTATGAGTTCTACTGTGTGCCTTCAGTTTTCCACTTTCACTGAAAGCTTTCCCACACACTGTGCAAGAAAATGGTTTCTCTCCTGTATGAGTTCTCATGTGATTCTTTAGATTCCAACGTTCATTAAAAGTTTTACCACAAACTGAGCAACTGAATGGTTTTTCTCCTGCATGAATTCTAATGTGATGCTTCAGTATTCCACTTCCACTGAAAGCTTTGCCATAAACTGAACAACTGAAAGTCTTCTCTCCTGTATGAGTTCTCATGTGGTTCCTTAGATTCCTAAGCTCATTAAAAGCTTTATCACACAATGTGCAACTAAAAGGTTTCTCTCCTGTATGAGTTCTTCTGTGTACCTTCAGTTTTCCATTTTCAATGAAACCTTTACCACACACTGAGCAGGTAAATGGTTTTTCTCCTGTATGAATTGCCATGTGTCTCTTCAGATGTGACTTGCGCAAAAATCTTTGAGCACACACTGAACAACTAAAAGTTTTTTCTCTTGCATGAGTTTTAATGTGTTTCTTCAGTACTCCATTTTGACTGAAAGCTTTGCCACAAACTGAGCAGTTCAAAGGCCCTCCTGTGTGAGTTCTCATGTGTCTCTTCAGACTTCCCTTGGTGCTGTATCTTTTCTCACACTCAGAGCAGCTAAATGGTTCCTTTCCAGTCCTATGTTTCTTATCACTGACAAGGACTCCATCATTTTTCTCAGAGTTTGAACTTGACAGAGGTTCTCTGGTCTCCTCCCAATCATCAATACTGACTTCAATCTGAAAAGAGTCCAGAGAATTGTCTTCACTGACCGGCTTTACGTACCCATCTGATTGTGAGTTCCTGAGTGGTTCTGGTCCTCCACAGTCCTCTCCATCAGCTTCTGTTTCCATCTGTTCAGTTAGTCTTTGATGAAGCTGTGAGGACTGAGGTTTCTCTTCATCATCTTCACTCTTCACAGGGACAGGAGTGAATGGGAACTTGGTGATATCAGCCTCCTCCAGACCTTGAAGCTGCTCTCCCTCCTGACTGCTCCACAGCTCCTCCTGCTCCTCTTTAATGTGTGGGGGCTCTGGGTCCTCCTGGTCCACACTGGAGGGGGGAACCTCTTCTTTAACCACCAACAGCTGCTGGACGTCTGCAGGAAACAGGAAACACACATTAAGGAAAACTGCGATTTAATGTGAAGTCTCTGGTTGATACAGGAACAGGCTGACACACTGTACTGCACTGAAAGGAGTCCATGGGGTCGGAGGAGGACTCAGCCAGCCAGGCATCTCTGTGGATGGCATACAGCAGCATTTGTCTTTCAGTTTATTAAAAGCATTGTTGTTTGAGGACACTGATGTTTTACAGCATTACTGTTTGTAAATAAAAAAACATTTTCCAAAATAGCTGTTGTGCTTTAAGCATGTCTGTGATCCAGCTGCGTTTGGATCAACAAGGTCATGCAGGATGCACTTCAAAATCCTTCTACCTGTCTATAAATCTCTCCATGGTCTGTTCCCTACATATAAGTCAAAGCTCCTTACCCCTTTCAGCACCACTAGCCTGCTCAGATCCACCCACTGGGGCAGAAGCTAAGCGGCAACCTCAACCAACAGCAACTTCATATTGAATGTCTCGGCAGGTTCAGAAACATCAGCCTGGAAACAGCCAGAGAAGGGTAAAATAACTGTCTGTATGAGCACGGTGCCGCTCCTCTCATTGGCCATGAACATCATTGTCAAATCAGCCGAGGTGGAATGAAGGGCCCAACTGTCTAGACCCGGTACTCGGCAGCCCCCCATAAGAGCATGCAAGGATGACCTAATGATGACAGCAACATCCATCCCTGGGTGTAGACGGCTCCTGCAAGGGCTTGAATGACTCATCTCATGAGTAAGGATGAATTTTAAGCCAGTCAAGTCCAGATCTCATCCTTGAGTGGCCGTCAACTTCCGCTTCACCCTGGAAAGGACCCAAAGTCCAACTTTAAACTGAAGATCAGTAAAGAGCCTAAGCAAGGTCTTCAATAGTTCCCTGAAGGACACAGCCTCACTTCAGCAAACCAGGAATGACTTGACTGCAATGCTCACTGCGACAGACAGGTCAGGGCTAGGCTGATCTAAATTTTGGATGTACTAGCACTGACTCCTGCAGAGGATACGTTAGCCTCTTCTGGTCTATAAGGTGCCGATGACAACAGTGGAGACATTTGACAAAACAATTAGTCAGTTGCTGCCGGTGGTTGAGGCTCCCTCGGTCATTAAGCAGCACCAGCATGTATGGGCATTCCTCTACGCTGCAGCTCCCCATCAGCAACCTGTCAGAGGAACTGAAAGTCACCTGAACCAGAGAGGTGATGATGGACCGAGACTCCTCTGATGTCGGCATTTACAAAAGGTGCCTGGACCAGGTGAGAGCATGTGGAAAAACGCAAGATCACCTGGGCAGAGCTTTGGAGAGCCGAACCTCTGCGAATCACATCCTTTATCCTATCAGTGTTTGACATTCTTCAAAGCCCGGCCAATCTGCACTGTCGAGGCACGGCTGACACTCCAGCATGTGCCAGAAGAGGGGTACTATCGAGGACATTCTCAATTGCTGCCTGAAGGCAAAGGGAGACAGTCAATACTTCTGGTGTCATGAGCAGGTCCTCTGGGCGCTGACAGACACAATCAGCAGTTATTGAGAACAACAAGAGTCAGCGCGTCTCCAAACAGTTGATCTCCATTGTCAGAGCTGAGGGAGAAGACGCAACAAAAGCCTAGCTCCGCTGGAAAATCTGAGTCCCGTGAGAGAATAGTGATCTCAGTCCTCGGGGAGAAAGTTGTGGTTTTAGCAAGAACCATGCAGCTCTAACTTATAATCATTGATGAGACCAAATTTAAGCGTGAATGTTAAATTTATATCTGCTGCCTTTGTTTAACACTCATTAATACTATGAAGTATTCACGCTGCTTTTTGATTCTATGAGAAACTGATGATCAAAATATTCACACTTTATTCCAATCTGTTATTCAGCCTTCAGTGACGAGCTTCTTCAGTGAGATAACACAAAACTAAACTTCAGGAAAACAATCTGCTGCCATTTTATCGTCATCATCGATAGGTCCTAAAAAGATCAAAAACCTGACACTGAGCTCTACCCAGGTCTGATGTGATAAACAGAGAACAGTCCCTCAGGTACACAGCCCCGCTGTGATAAATAGAGAACAGTCCCTCAGGTAAACAGCCCCGCTGTGATAAATAGAGAACAGTCCCTCAGGTACACAGCCCCACTGTGATAAATAGAGAACAGTCCTGCTGTGATAAATAGAGAACAGTCCCTCAGGTACACAGCTCCACTGTGATAAATAGAGAACAGTCCCTCAGGTACACAGCTCCACTGTGATAAATAGAGAACAGTCCCTCAGGTACACAGCTCCACTGTGATAAATAGAGAACAGTCCCTCAGGTACACAGCCCCACTGTGATAAATAGAGAACAGCCCCGCTGTGATAAATAGAGAACAGTCCCTCAGGTAAACAGCCCCGCTGTGATAAATAGAGAACAGTCCCTCAGGTACACAGCTCCACTGTGATAAATACAGAACAGTCCCTCAGGTAAACAGCCCCGCTGTGATAAATAGAGAACAGTCCCTCAGGTAAACAGCCCCGCTGTGATAAATAGAGAACAGTCCCTCAGGTAAACAGCCCCGCTGTGATAAATAGAGAACAGTCCCTCAGGTAAACAGACCTGCTCTGTGTAACCGGAGCTGAGGGTTGAAAACAGCGTCCAGTAGTTTCCGTTGTCGCTCGTTCTCCTCTTTTGATCGAGAAAGTTCCTCCTCGTACTCTGCTATCGTTCTTTCAAACAGCCCAAATATCTCTTCAGCAGCCGCAGTTAGTCGCTGCTTCACCAACGCTCTCAGCATTTGGACTTTACACATTTTCACACTTTATCAACACAACAAAGACTCTCTGCTAACAGACGGCTCTGCCCGACGCCATCTTCGTCAAACTGCGTCAAGTTACACGCAGGAGACAATGCTGCTTCCGGGGCAGCTCGCCTTCAAAATAAAAGCCCTCGAGTGTTAAAGTCTTATTGTGAAAAAAGAAAACTGACTTTTAGAAAGAATTAAATTCATTTAGCTTTAAGGTTCATGTTTGAAACTGGAAACAAAAGCTTCAGAACATTTCTCAACACAAGGTCCAAATAAACGACTGTTAATCATTTATTAGTGCAATCATTTTATTTTCTTTCGAAATGTCTGGTGATTTTGAAGGCAAAACATGGTATTTGAAATTCTATTTCAAAAGGTTTTTGCATTAAAAAAATCTTTAAAAATGACCATAAATTACACCATTTATCTCGGCCTCAAACTGTATAAACAGAAATTATCGTTGGATTTTCAGGTTTCAGACGGATGGGGCTGAAGCCTCAGACACCCACTGTGATGATGCCACTGATAGTACCATGTCAAAATACACTTTTACATTTTTATATTTTAGTTTTTTTTAATCACCATGAATGACATCACTTATTAGCCACAAACTGAAAAAACAGAAACAATTGTTGAATTTTCAACTTTGTGACAGTCCTTCAACACATCGTGTGTTATCAAATAGGTCTGTGAGCAAAAATTTCATTTCTTTTCATGACTTTTCCAAAACACAGTACATTTGGGTTTCCAAAACTTTTCCAGGCCTGGAACTCGAAATAAGCAAATTCCATGACTTCCGCAGTATTCCATGACCATACAAATTCCATTAAAGCAAGGAAACTCTCTGTTCCTAAAATGTGTTTGGGGCAAAAAATAGACGGTAGAGGTTTACGAAAAAAGGACATTTATTCATTGAAAATGGTCATTTTTATCAACACAAATTATACAAAATAAGCAAAAGGAAAATGTGATGCAAGAATTCATGCAAAAAAAAGAAGAGTGTGGGTTTTGTCAGTGGTGGGGTGTCTAAACACTTGATTTCCTGCATTCATGTGATTTCCATGCACCAATTTATGGTGGAAATGTTTATTTCTGTAAAGGAAAACACAAATCTGAAAATGTGAATATATAACAGTATAATCCAGTAAGATGATCAGACATTCTGTTTTCTGTACAAATACTGCTGCGTCCCCTCAGTCATGGTTTACTTTTCTATCCTCCTTCATGTCTCTTGTTCCACATCCATGATAAATGAATTTATTTGAATTTATTTGTGTACCACTGGATTTCAATACTGCATTGTCATGTTGCAACTTGGACAAGAAGAAACTGTCACAAGAATTTGTTAAAGTACAGATCGGTGTTCATATTGGGGTCATTTTAGAGGCAATAAAAACCTAAATTAAACTTGAAAGGTCCAAATAGCAGAGAAAGGCAGAATTATCGAACATTACTCAATATTTCCTTACTCAGAAAACCAAAGTCTTTGTCGTTGTATCCAAGCACAACTTTCAACACCACTAAAAATATCCAGTATCCCTCTGTACTGTACCTGCTCAGGTACTCTGTACTGTACCTGCTCAGGTAAAATTTATAAAAACACAAAGTAAGAATTTATCTAAAATATGATTTGAACACAAAAAATGTTAAAAGTCTTACAATGTGAAAGGTTTATCACACCTACCTCTGTTGTGAAATTAGCAAAATAATAACGATGAAGAGTCAATATTTTGTCATACATTGTCAACACATTCAAGTGTCTCAAATCCAATCCACAATAATAACCTACAGTCATACACACTCATACTTGTCAGACTTTCCTTTTGTTTTCAACTTTTCTGACGACCGGCACACTGATGGTTCCTGAGCTGATAAAGCCAAGTGAATCTTTGATCACAAACACTGCAGCTGTATCTTTTCTCTCCTGTGTGAACTCTCATGTGTGTCTGTAAATTTCCACCCTGTGTAAAAGATTTCTGACAAAATGGGCAACTGAAAGGCTTCTCTTCTGTGTGAGATCTCATGTGTTGAACCAAGTTGTCTTTGCGATGGAATCCTTTACCACAAACTGTGCAGACGAAAGGTTTCTCTCCTGTGTGAGTTCTCACATGTATCTTCAGACTTCCCTTGGAGACAAATCTTTTCCCACATTCAGAGCAGCAGAATGGTTTTTCTCTCGCAGAACATCTTGAATCACTGACAGGGACTTGATCATTTTTCAGAGAGTTTAAACCTGACTGAGGTTCTCTGGTCTTCTTCCAATCATCACTGTCATCAGTCTCAGGGTCAGAAGAGTCTTCAGTCTTGTCCTCAGTGTCTGGCTGTAAATGTGCACCTGGATGTGAGTTCCTGGCTGGTTCTGGTCCTCCACAGTCCACTCTATCAGATTCAGTTTTAATCTGTACAGTTTTGCTTTGATGGGGCTGTGAGGACTGTTGACCGACGCATTTATGTTTTTTGATCTGCAAACGCCAGGCAAATCTTCTGTTACAAACACTGCAGCTGAATTTTTTCTCTCCTGTGTGGATTCTCATGTGCTGCGTCACATTTGTTCTCCTTGCAAATGTTTTAGCACAAACTGAACAACTAAATGGTTTCTCTCCTGTATGAGGTCTCCGTTGTCTCTTTACACATGAACTTTTCCCACAATCAGAGCAGCTCAATGATTTATCAGTTTTACATCTCTCATCACAGACAGAAACTTTATCTGTTTTAAGAGACTTTAAACTTGACAGACGTTCTTTGGTCTCCTTCCAAAAATCACTATCGACACTATCATCAGTGTCTGGTTGTACATTCGTATCTGGATGTGAGTTCATGGCTGGTTCTGGTCCTCCACAGTCCTCCCAATCGGCTTCCGTTTTCATCTGTTGAGTTGCGCTGCTGGCTGGAGGCTCTGCCTTTCTGTTCACCTCAGTTTGACTTTGATGGCGCTCTGAGGACTTACAACCATCACATTTATGTCTTTTGACTTGGCGACGGGGGGAAAATGTTTTGTGAAAGTATCTACGACGGTAGATTCTCTCATTTTTGTGGACTTCCATGTGTTTTGTCAGATACCTCCTCCATGCAAACTCTTTGCAACAAACTGGGCAGCTAAACTGAGTTTGTATCGTGTGGATCCTCATGTGATGAACTAAAGTCTCACTGTCACTGAAACCTGCATTACACACTGAACAGCTGAACTGTTTGTCTCCTATGTGAAATTTCATGTGTGTCATCAAGTTGTGACTGTCTTCAGATATTTCATGACACTTGGAGCAGCTGAACGGTTTCTCGCTGACTTGATCATTTTTCAGAGAGTTTAAACCTGACTGAGGTTCTTTGGTCTCCCTCCAATCATCACTGTCATCAGTCTCAGGTTCAGAAGAGTCTCCAGTCTTGTCCTCAGTCTCTGGCTGTAAATGTGTATCTGGATGTGAGTTCCTGTCTGGTTCTGGTCCTCCACAGTCCTCCCCATCAGCTTCCGTTTTTATCTGTTCAGTTTGAGTTTGATGAAGCTGTGAGGATGGACGACAAACACACTGATGGATTCTGAGCTGATTATACCAAATGAATCTTTCGCCACAAACACTGCAGCTGTATCGTCTCTCTCCTGTGTGGATTCTCATGTGTCTCTGAAAACTGCCAATCACCGTAAAAGATTTCTTACAAATTGAGCAGGTGAAAGGTTTCTCTCCTGTATGAGTTGTCATATGTGTCTTTAGATAGTCCTTGCGGCCAAATCTTTTACCACACTCAGGACAGCTAAATGGCTTCTCTCCTGTGTGAATTTTCATGTGTGATTGTAAACTTCCACTCTGTGAAAAAGATTTCTTACAAACTGAGCATATGAAAGGCTTCTCTCCTGTGTGAGTTCTTGTGTGTTTTTTCAGATCCCCCCTGACACTGAATCTTTTCCCACACACAGAGCAGCTGAATCGTTTCTCTCCAGCACATCTTGAATCACTGACAGGGACTAGATCATTTTTCAGAAAGTTTAAACCTGACTGAGGTTCTCTGGTCTCCTTCCAATCATCACCACTGTCATCAGTCTCAAGTTCAGAAGAGTCCCCAGTCTTGTCCTCAGTGTCTGGTTGTAAATGTGTATCTGGATGTGAGTCCCTGTCTGGTTCTGGTCCTCCACAGTCCTCTCCATCAGCTTCTGTTTCCATCTGTTCAGTTAGTCTTTGATGAAGCTGTGAGGACTGAGGTTTCTCTTCATCATCTTCACTCTTCACAGGGACAGGAGTGAATGGGAACTTGGTGATATCAGCCTCCTCCAGACCTTGAAGCTGCTCTCCCTCCTGACTGATCCAGAGTTCCTCCTGCTCCTCTTTAATGTGTCGGGGCTCCGGGTCCTCCAGCTCCTCCGGCTCCTCTTTAATGTGTGGGGGCTCTGGTTCTTCCTGTTCCTCTTCTTTAACATCAATCCCTTTTAGTACATCTACAGGTAAAGCTGAAACACAGACAGAGAGGAAACCCATAAACATTTATTAATCATTGGTAACACTAATTTAAGTTGAAGCTGCTCTGTGGAGTTTTCATCACTTACAGAAAACCAACAAACCCACTCTTGTGCTACAAGAGGGGGTGAGACTCAGCGGGATGGACACAATGGTAGTGGCCCAAACGACACTCACAGGCAGAGGGTTGGAACTCGCCAATGTGGGATGGTTTGTAAGAACTTAAAAGCAACAAAAGATACACCAATCCAGGACCAAATGTGGAGTAGGGGAGAAACTGTTGCAGCACGTAGTGAAAACATTGAGTCAGATGCCGGAGGACTTCTGTCAGGAGGCACCCCACAGCACAGGAGACCTCTCAGCAGCTGATCACCCCAAGATTACAGGAGGGACTCTCTCAGTGCCATCCCAGGCCCTCAATCTGCCAGAGAAAAAAATGACACCACAGGATGGGACCAAAAAGACCTGGTCCTTGACAGGTGCAGCCACAAGGAAAATTGACACCACGACAACGATTCACTTTAACGTGGCCAGAGAACGATTTGGCACATAGGAGAAGAAAGACAACATCTGGAAACAGCCAAACAGGATGGAGAGAGGGATCTTGTGGTTGAGAAGTGAAATCAAGACTCTCAGCAGCCAGTTCAAATGAGCTCGTGCTAAGGAAAAAGTGGGTATCAAAGATCTGACCAGTGGACTTTTAGGGAAACTGTGCAGACTGAGAAAGGCAGAAAGGTCTCTGAGGCTGAGAAAGGACAAGGAGGCCATGCGAGTTAGTTCATCAATTACCCATACAGGTTCACAAAAAACTTGTTGGGTGAAGCAAACTCTGGAAGATTGATCTGCCCTAAGCTCTGGAGGACTTTTTCAAAGAGAGCTACACTGACGCACTTATGGGCCATATGCCAAGTGCACACCTGGAGATCAGCAGAACTGAACCTCCAGAGAAACAGCTTGACATCAACGAGCCAACCTGGAGAGAGTTCCAAGGAATCATACAGAAAGCCCAATCAGCATCTGCTCCAGAACCAAATGGTATACCTTGAAATGTATACAAGAGGTGTCCCATGCTGCTCCGCAGGCTATGGAAGCTTCTGCAGCGGGTATGGACAAAAGGTACCATCCCATTATCCAGGAAAAGAGCAGAGGGGTAAAGCACCCTTCTGCTCTGTACCGAAGGAGAAAGACTCCTCCGAAATCAGCTAGTTCAGGACCACCTCTCTCCTGAGTGTTGAAGGCAAGATCTTCTTCTCTGTCTTGGAAAAATTGATGAAATCATTCATGGTCAAGAACAAGTAAATCGATATGGCAATCCAGAAGGGCAACATCCCAGGTCTTTCTAGGTACTTTGAACACACAGGTGTGCTCAACCAGCTGATCCAGGAGGCCAATTACTGTTACTGTGTTGCTTTACTGAATATGTGCGAGAGGCATCCTGATGTAGCTTTTTCTTGCTTCTTCTTCTTTTCTTTTCTTTTCTTGTTGTCTTTTATATTTGCCATTTTTAAAATATAGATCTAACACACCATCTATTACTAATGGCATGGAACAATATCTGTGTGAGACTTTCAGTGGTGGAAAGTAACTTTACTCAAGTACTGTACTTGAAGATTTCTGAGGTACTGAGTATTTCCATTTTCCCATACTTCATACTTCTACTCCACTACATCTCTGTAGAACTGCCTTTTTTCATCTGCATGGTATTGATAAATTAGGCATATCCTTCCTCAAAAGGATGCAGAAAAACTGGTCAACACCTTGTTACTTCTCAACTGGATTACTGCGATTCCTTATTATCAGGTTGCTACAAAGAGTCCCGAAAGACTCTCCAACTAATCCAGAGTGCTGCGGCACATGTACCAACAGGAACCAAGAAAAGAGATCACGTTTCTCCTGGTTTAGCTTCTCTGCACTCGCTCCCCATAAAACCATTCTCCTCATTACAAAGCACTGAATGGTCTGGCTCCATCAAGTCTTTCAGAGCTCATACCTCGTTCCCTATTATCCTGATACCAAATACATATCCAATCAAAAACACAACAAACCAAAAACACTTCAACCAATGGCACATTTAGAAAACCCATCGACTTGGTGTCCAGGGATGAGGAAGTGACAACATGCAAACTGGTTTCTGGGTTTTCGGACTCTTTCCTGCAGAACTCTGTTAACGTCTTTAACTAGAAACCAGCCACAGCCACTTTTATCACAAAATCATAACTCGAAACAAAACCCGTTAGCTTCGGGAGTTAGCTGCTGCTAACAGGCTAGCGTTAGCTTAGCATCATCAGCAGAGCAGCAGAAAGAAAACAAACCTTCTCCTCGCGGCTTCGTTTCCGGTTTTAAAACCAGCTCCAGTTGTTTCCGGTGTCGGTCCATCTCTGATTAACAGGATAATTTGTCGGTTTTCTGTCGGTGTTTGATTCAGCTAACGGCTTCTGTCCGCTGACTGCTCCCGGTGTTCCGCTCCAGAAAACACGAACAATCACTTCCGGGTACGATTGTCAAAATAAAATCCCTAACCCTTTGACGTCCTCACAAAGAAAAAAGGCAAATGACAAAAAAACGTTATTTGTATTTTATTTAATTGGGGCAATAAGAAAAATCGATGTTTTTGTCTTTTTACTTTTATATCTTTATTCACATTGTTGTTGTAATTAGTAGTAGTAGTTGTTGTAGTCTTAGCATTAGGGCCTTAGCTGGCACCCTATTTACCCTAAAAAATTATATTAAAATCTGAGTAGTTGTTAGTCATCAGTGCTGAGTAGAAACGAGTTGGAAAAATAGTCTGTAATTTTTAATGGTTTAGTAGTTATATAAGTTCTGATTTTCAAAGAAGGCATGTCTGCGTGTTTGTTTTTGTTTTCTTTTAAAATTTGTGAAAATGTTTGCTTCAAAAAAAAGAGATTTTTTTTTCTTTTAAAATTTTTGGAGATGTGTTCTCCTTTAAAAATTTGGGTGATTTTTAAAACCTTTTGGCATTTTTTCCTTCACATTTTTTAAAAATTTCTTTTTCTTTATAATTTTGAAAGGAAAAAGGACAATTATTTTTTTCTTTTCAATGTAATGTCTTCTGAACAGGCAGGCCCACCAAAATAAATATGGCCAAAGTTACAGCCTGAAACTGTTAAAACTGAAGTTACAGTTGGGTTTTCATATTTCCAACGATTCTTGAACACATCACATTGGGGCAGCAGACTAAGAGCAACTCACGAAGACCCTGATGATACGGACAATTCGAGCGGAGTTCACCTCGCCCGGCACTGCCCCCCTGGAGCCAGACCTGGGAGGGGAGTTTGAAGGCAAGAGTCTGGTGGCTGGGCCTTTGGCCATGGGGCCTGGTCAGGCTCAGCCTGAAGTAATGACATGCTGCCACCACTCTGTGGGCCCACCACCTGCAGGATTGGAAATCAGGGCCTGGTGATTTGTTTGCTGGGCAGCAGGCAGGGGCAGGGCCCTGGGCATGCTGACCCCTGGCTTCGCAGGTTAGCTCTGGGGATGTCTGGGGATGTCACCTCTCTAGCAGGGAAGAAAGGAGCCGAAGCTTGTGCGGGAGGTGGAGCGGTACCAGCGAGATATGGTTGGACTCACCTCCACGCACAGCTCTGGCTGTGGAAACGTAACCCTTGAAGAGGGGCTGGACTCTCTCCTTTTCCAGAGTTGCCCAGGATGAGAGGCGCCAGGCTGGTGTGGGGATACTCACAATTTGCTGCTATGTTGGAGTTCTCCCTGGAGAACAAGAAGGTCGCCTCGATGCAGCTGCGAGTTGCTAAGAGGGGGTCTCTGACCGTTGTTTGTGCTTATGCACCAAACAGCGGTTCGGAATACCCAGCCTTCTTGGAGTCTCTGGGCAGTGTGCTGGAATCGTTGCCAACTGGGGACTCTATTGATCTCCTAGGGGGAAGAAGGTTGTCAGTGCCTATTGTTGAGGTAACCGGAGAAGAAGGAGGCCTGTTGGGCTTTATTGGCCCAGGGGTCTCCTGAAGCAGCAGACAGGTACCGGTTGGCCAGAAGGGCTACAGCTAAGGCGGTCGCCAAAGCAAGAACTCGTGTGTGGGAAGAGTTTGTGGTGGCTATGGAGGAGGACTTTCAGTCTTTTCAGACTTTCAGCTCCGGAAGGGAAAGTAGGGCTTGTCTCAGGCTGTGTTCAGCAGGGGCAGAGAACTGCTGACCAAGACTAGGGATTTTGTTGAGCGGTGGAAGGAACAGTTTGAGGAACTCTTAAACCCTGCCAAATTGAGATTTGTGCATGCATACTTGGCATGCAGTCAAACACTTTCCCAGTGAGTGTTGGCCTCTGCCAGGATTGCCCCTTGTCTCCAACCCAATGCAGCCGGGAGGAGGAAGGGGTCTGGTTTGGGGACCTCAGAACTGCATCTCTGCTTTTTGCAGATGATGTGGTTCTGTTGGCTCCATCACACTGTGACCTCCAGTGTGTGTAAAGTGGTCAGGATGACAGTTAGCACCTCCAAACCTGAGGCCATGGTTCTCTGCTGCAAAACGGAGGGTTGTCTCTTCTGGGTGGGGGGAGAGTTGTTGCCCCAAGCAAAGGAGTTCGAGTATCACAGGGTCTTGTTCATATGAGTGAGGGTAGAACGGAGCATGAGATGGACAGGTGGTTTGATGCAGCATCTGCAGCAATCGAGTGCTACACCGTACCATTGTAGAGAAGAAGGAGTTGAGCCGGAAGGCAAAGCTCTCGATTTACCGGTTGCCTCCGCAGGGTGGCTGGACTCAGCCTTAGAGATAGGGTGAGAAGCTTGGACATCCGTGAGGAGCGATGCGAAGGAGAGCTGCTGCTCCTTCGCATCGAAGGGGGCTAGTTGAGGTTGAACTACAGCTACTGAGACAAATTATCATCTTCTGTGCGAAAAGAAAATCCAATCATCTTAATGAACCAGGAAAAACTTTATATGAACCAAAGATAAAGATGTTTAGGGAGTTCTTCTCATGTCAAACTATAAAAATAATAGTTTCTTCTCACAGTGAGACCTGGACAAAAGAGAAAAGCAAAACACAAACCATAAACCCTCACAACAAATACCAGACATGAAAGTGCGGTAAGTTTAGTTGATCTAGAGCTAACGTGCAGATTTTTTTCACTTTTTGACCAAACAATTGGTGGAATAGAAGTTACTAGAACAAGATTTTCTTTGATCAATTATACAGCCCTAGTTTCTCTCTTGTGTGAGATGGTTTGGAGTTTTGTTTCTTAAGCTGTGTCGTGAGCACATACTTTTAACACACAATGAGCAACTGAAAGGTTTCTCTCCTGTGTGGATTGTCATATGTAACTTAACACTCTCTCTAGTTGTAAATTATTCATTAAAGACTGGGCAGCTGAAAGAGTTGTCTCCTGTATGAAAAAACATGTACTTCTTCCAGTTAGCCTTGAGGCTAAATCTTTTGTCACACTGCACCTGAATGGTTTCTCCCTCGTGTGTGCTTTCATGATTCATTTGATGTCCTCTTCAATTAATTTTTTGCTAAACACTGAGCAGCTGAATGTTTTTTCTCCCGTGTGGATGCTCATGTGTTTTTTTAAATACTACTACTACTAATTATGTGTAAAAGAGTTTTTTACAGACTGAGCAGCGGAAGATTTCTCTCATGTATGAGTTCTCATGTGAATACATAAGCATCTATTATGTGCAAGATTTCTTACAGAGAAGATGAACGATTTCTCTCCTGTATGAATCAAGATGTGCTTCATCAGATTCCCTTTGGTGCCAAATGTTTTCCCACACTTGAGTAGCAAAATCATTTCTTATCAGCATTACATCTTGAATCACTGACAAGGACTTGATAATTCTTCAGAGTTTAAACCTGACATGTTCTCCTTCAAATCATCACTAGGTGGGTTTCCATTAACCCTCAAGTTAATCCTCAAGTTGCGCAAAGTTGGAATTGAGAATACAAAATATGCCCAATGGAAACAAATTAGTTATGAAAAAAAATCCCCTTTTTTGCATAAAAGTTTTTAAGCTTTGATGAGGTAGTATTTCAGGAGATTCAAAAAAGCCATATTTCACAAAACTAAGATGGAAAGACTTTTGTCACTTTTATGGCTCATACGATGTGTAACAACGGGTGGCGATAATGTGACTTTACGGATGCTAACTGCCATTAACCCCAAATAATAGTAAGACGGTTCAGTCACATAACATTATACAAAAAATGGAGGAAGAGGCCAAAATTTGTCTTTACTCTTGCCTGAGACAAAGAAATTACAGCGATATTAGAGCGGCTTTATCAAGTGGCTGCAAAAAGAATAAACCTGCTAATGTTTTGAACATCTATCACCATGCTTCATGGAATGAACGAGAAGTCGCATAATGTCACTCAATGGAAACAGTCATCTCGCAATTGTCTTTTATCAAATATAAAACATAGCTCAAGTTTGGCACAGATCTGTAATGGAAACCTGCCTAGTGTCCTCAGTCTCAGGTTCAGAAGAGTCTCCAGTCTTGTCCTCGGTGTCTGGTTGTAAATGTGTATCTGGATGTGAGTTCCTGGCTGGTTCTGGTCCTCCACAGTCCTCTCCATCAGCTTCTGTTTCCATGTGTTGAGTTGAGCTGCTGGCTGGAGGCTCTGCCTCTCTGTTCTCCTCAGTTTGAGTCTGATGAAGCTGTGAGGACTGACACCCAACTCATTTATGTTTTTTGATCTGATGATGCCAGGCAAATCTTGCATTATAAATGCTGCAACTGAATCTTCTCCCCCTTATGTGTCTTTATTTGTAAACTAGATATACACAAAAGATTTCTCACACTCAGAGCAGCTAAATAATTTCTCTCCTGTATGAATTCTCATGTGTTCCTTCAGACCTCCCTTGGTGCTACATCTTTTCTCACACACAAAGCAGCTGAATGGTTTTTCTCCTGTATGAGTTCTCATGTGAGTGCGTAAATTTCCACTTTGTGCAAATGATTTTTTACAAACTGAGCAGCTAAAAGGTTTCTCTCCTGTATGACTTCTCATGTGTCTCCTCAGTTCCGACTTTGTGCAAAATCTTATTCCACACTCAGAGCAGCTGAATGGTTTCTCTCCTGTGTGAGTTCTCATGTGTTCCTGCAGATGTGTCTTGCGGCCACATCTTTTCCCACACACAGTGCAGGAAAATCTTTTTTCTCCAGCAGAACATCTTGAATCACTGACAGGGACTTGATCATTTTTCAGAGAGTTTAAACCTGACTGAGGTTCTCTGGTCTCCTTCCAATCATCACTGTCCTCAGTCTCAGGTTCAGAAGAGTCTCCAGTCTTGTCCTCAGTCTCTGGTTGTAAATGTGTATCTGGATGTGACTTCCTGGCTGGTTCTGGTCCTCCACAGTCCTCTCCATCAGACTCTGTTTTAATCTGTTCAGTTTTGCTTTGATGAAGCTGTGAGGACTGATGATCGTCACATTTATGTCTTTTTAATTGTAAAGGCCAGGCAAATCTTCTGCAGCTGATTTTTTTCTCTCCTGTGTGGATTCTCATGTGCTGCGTCACATTTGTTCTCCTTGCAAATGTTTTAGCACAAACTGAACAACTAAATGGTTTCTCTCCTGTATGAGGTCTCCGTTGTCTCTGCACACCTGAACTTTTCCCACAATCAGAGCAGCTCAATGATTTATCAGTTTTACATCTCTCATCACAGACAGAAACTTTATCGGTTTTAAGAGACTTTAAACTTGACAGACGTTCTTTGGTCTCCTTCCAAAAATCACTATCGACACTATCATCAGTGTCTGGTTGTACATTCGTATCTGGATGTGAGTTCCTGGCTGGTTCTGGTCCTCCACAGTCCTCCCAATCGGCTTCCGTTTTCATCTGTTGAGTTGCGCTGCTGGCTGGAGGCTCTGCCTTTCTGTTCACCTCAGTTTGACTTTGATGGCGCTCTGAGGACTTACAACCATCACATTTACGTGTTTTGACTTGGCGACGGGGGGCAAATATTTTGTGAAAGTATCTGCGACGGTAGATTCTCTCATTTTTGTGGACTTCCATGTGTTTTGTCAGATACCTCCTCCATGCAAACTCTTTGTAACAAACTGGGCAGCTAAACTGAGTTTGTATCGTGTGGATCCTCATGTGATGAACTAAAGTCTCACTGTCACTGAAACCTGCATTACACACTGAACAGCTGAACTGTTTGTCTCCTATGTGAAATTTCATGCGAGTCTGCAAGTTGTGACTGTCTTCAGATATTTCATGACACTCAGAGCAGCTGAATGGTTTCTCCCTGACTTGATCATTTTTCAGAGAGTTTAAACCTGACTGAGGTTCTCTGGTCTCCATCCAATCATCACTGTCCTCAGTCTCAGGTTCAGAAGAGTCTCCAGTCTTTAAATGTGTATCTGGATGTGAGTCCCTGTCTGGTCCTGGTCCTCCACAGTCCTCTCCATCAGCTTCTGTTTCCATCTGTTCAGTTAGTCTTTGATGAAGCTGTGAGGACTGAGGTTTCTCTTCATCATCTTCACTCTTCACAGGGACAGGAGTGAATGGGAACTTGGTGATATCAGCCTCCTCCAGACCTTGAAGCTGCTCTCCCTCCTGACTGCTCCACAGCTCCTCCTGCTCCTCTTTAATGTGGGGGGGCTCTGGGTCCTCCTGCTCCTCTTTAATGAGTCGGGGCTCTGGGTCCTCCTGGTCCTCTTTAATGTGTGGGGGCTCTGGGTCCTCCTGGTCCTCTTCTTTAACAACAATCCCCTTTAGTACATCTGAGGGTAAAGCTGAAACACAGACAGAGAGCTGTTAAAGGAAACCCACAAACATTTATTAACCATGCTTGGTAACACCTTTTAAAATTTAAGCTGCTCTGTGGAGTTTTCATCTATTAGTAACAACACGGAGTAATGTTTGTGTGAGAAGGTTCCAGTAGTGGAAAGTAACAATGCACATTTGTACTATGTACATTTACTCAATTACTGTACTTTGGAAGATTTCTGTGGTACTTTGAGTATTTCCATTTTCTCCACTACATCTCTGTAGGACTGCCCTTTTCAGCTACATAACATTGATAAAATTAGGCATATCCTGCTCCAAAAAGATGCAGAAAAACTGGTCAACACATGTTTCTTCTTGACTGGATTACTGCGATTCCTTATTATCAGGTTGCTGCAAGGAGTGCCGAAAGACTCTCCAACTAATCCAGAATGCTGTGGTGCATGTACTAGCAGGAACCAAGAAAAGAGATCACGTTTCTCCTGTTTTAGCTTCTTTGCTCTGGCCTCCTGTAAAATCCTTCTCCTCACCTACAAAGCTCTGAATGGTCAGGCTCCATCATATCTTTCAGACCTCATAATTCCCTATCGTCCTACCAGGGCACTGCACTCTGAGACACAGGGTTCCTGGGGTTCCTTAAGTCTCAGAAAGTGGAACAGCAGAGCATTCAGCCATCAGGCTCGTCTTTTATGGCATCATATTCCAGTTTCGGTCCAAGAGGAAGACACCGTCTCCACATTTAATATCTCTTTCCTTCCAAATTTAGCCTCTGCACACGGGTTTTTTAAACACGGGTAAACCCGCTAAATATGAGAAATTTGATGTATTCCTACTGCCACTGCGCTCCCCACTGGAGAGTGAGTTGTCCTCTCGGTCAGCTGCCGTGTGTGCGTTGTCTTGTTGGTGTGTCAGTGTGATGTTTAAGACAGGCGGGAGGTAAACAGTCGGCAGCAGCAGGATCAGAGGTCTTTGAAAAATTTTCAGTGATTTCTTCTCTTTTTTCATTTCTTACTTATTCAGCCTCTCTTTCAAACTCGGTGCAGACTAACTTGGATGGATGTTTTAACTGCTTATGAGGAGATGGATGCGAATTAATGACGGCGCGTCAATGCATCTCACCGGTGAGAATTGCAGGGGTGCTCTATGATAATAACACTTAAGTGCTATACAAAATTATTGCACAAATACCCTACACATAATAATCGCACACACTCTGCACAAGTCAAAGCACTGACCCTACAACAATATTACACAATGCCCTACACCTAAATATTGCACATATTGCTTGATGAATTATAGCCTAACGTTCTCATGATGTGTTCAATGTAATGTTATAAATGATCGTTTTTAATGAGAAACTTGAATAAATACATGTGGAGATAACGATTTGAAGGACAAATTTGCTGATATTTTCTAAGCATATGACATAAATATTGTATATAACATATAGTAGGGGTGTAATGACATGTTCTAACAATGATAAGATACACGACATGGTTGGTGATCCAATATAAGCATGATGTGCACTCATTTACATCCATACAATATAAAAACAGTTTTGCTCCAGCTGCCGTCACACTGGTGAACAAGCTGCAGGAAAACTGCACAAAATGACATGAGCTCATTCAGGAGGCTATATTTATGCTTTATTTATTTCCAGTTTTTGCATAGTTTTTATTTAAGATTAAATTTGGTAGTTTAGTAGTTTTGTTAGTATTTATTACATATTTCACATTTTGATTAACACGTGCAGTTAAATTGTTTTATCTTTTTTAATTTTGTATCTTTATATGTTGTAGTCATGTTTTTCCCTGTGTGACGTCTGTGGCGTCTGTTAGCTGAGCTCAAGAGATACCGTATCTTAATACTGCGAACCAAACCTACTTACGGGTATAAATACAGTAACCGGAACCTGATCGACATGCTTCGATTCGATGACTGGAAATCGACACAATAACTTTTTTGTGTGCCAAAAATAGATTAAAATAAAATGCCTGTTTCTATGCAGTGGGGATGTAAGCAAAACACTGGAGAAAAACGGATCTCGGCGCCTGACTGTTTCTCCAGGCAGCACGTCCTCTCCTACGGTAAAAAAAAAGTTTAGGACCGCATTAAAAAGCGTTTGAGGGCGCGAACTGGTTTCTGGGTTTTCGGACTCTTTCTGCAGAAATCTGATACCTTCTTTAATTGGACGTTTAACTGGAAAACGGTAACCGCCGCTTTTAGGACAAAACCGATTATTGCAAACAAAACCCGTTAGCTTCAGCAGCTAGCTGCGGCTAACAGACTAGCGTTAGCTTAGCATCATTAGCTGAGCAGCAAAAAGGAAACAAACCTTCGACTCGCGGCTTCGTTTCCGGTTCTAAAACCGGCTGCAGCTGTTTCCGGTGTCGGTTCATGTCTGATTATCTGAAAAACGCGTCGGTTTTTCTCCCGGTGTTTGATTCAGTAACGGCTACTCTCCGCTGACTGTTCCCGGTGTTCCGCTCCGGAAATCACGGACCTTCACTTCCGGGACGCGTGTCAAAATAAAATCCTCTTTATTCCTTTGGGGGTGCTCAATTTAAAAAAAAAAAAAAAAGAAAGCTCATTTAAAACAAAACAAAACAAAAAACAGTTCTTTGCATTTTTATTTCCTTGGGACAATAATACCAAAAATCGGCGTTTCTCTATTTTAACTTAAAAAAGGGAATCATTTTTCATTTTCAGTATTATTATTATTATTAAAGCCCTCTATCAGTCTTTTGGGTTTTTTTAAATTTATATTACTGCTGATTTTCAAAGAAGACATGCCTGTGGGTTTGGAGGGCATGTTTTGTTTCTGTTTTTTAATTTTGGGAAAAATGTTTTAGCTTCAAAGTAAAAGCCCATGAGTTTCACAGACACAGCGACTGTTCTTTATCAGTAACAACTGCAACAACAGTTCACTCTGAACTGGAACATTTCGAGAAACACAGACGATGAGTTCGGATTCATATTTCATTAAAGTTTACTGAAGCTGGTTCAAGTAGAATAAAGTGTTGATAAAATCTTTGTCAGAATTCAGCCATTTGTGTTCAGTTCACAATTAAACATCCTTAAAATTCACATATAGTTCAGCACGATGAGACCTGAGGGAAATCTGAATGTTTAACACTTTCACTGCTCATGAATGATGTTTGAAATTAAATCCAGAGAGCTCAGTGAGAGTATTCAGACTCTGAACATCGCCCGCCGTCTCCTGTTGATCCAGTACAGTGGGATTTGGAAACAGACAGACAGAAAGTCTATGACGAAAACCTCTGCAGAAGAAGAACCACAAATTCTGGATTTGCTTCTGCAGATTGAATATGGGTCAGTGAGGTGTGACGGCACATTTATTCATTCTGAACGGTTCGGTTTGCAACAAATGTTCGGTCAATCAACAGTCTAAATAGTCTGTTAACTAACGGCACAAACAGAAATTCCAGAGCGTGAAATCTGGGAGGCACATGAAACATCCAAAGTCTTACACAACTGTCTTGGAACCGCAACCTAAACCCAGAGAACCCTAACCCCTCACGGTGTCTCACACTGTTATCTATTTGTGGCGGCCTGCCATGATTAAAACATCTGCTGCCATTACGTGATTTTGAATTTTTGGAGCTGGAGCGTTCATTTGGAGCTGTCAGAATGTATGTAGTTTGGTTGCGGAGGTCAAGATCTGCAGTGAAATTGATTCTAACAAGTTACCACTATCAAGTTCACTTTCCGATGTTTATAATAAAACTAATTTCTTGAAAATCAGTTCAGAATTAAGCAAGTTACAATCTGCATCTCTCAAAACATATTTCTTTACTAGCGGATATTGACCTCCCCAGTATGGCGCCCACGCAGATGCATTGTGGTGAGCACAGAGCAGCAGCCAATGAACTATCTCCATTTCTAGTATCTATGAGCGAAACACTACTTACAACTTCTGGGCCACAACAAAAGAAATCAACACGAAACTGAGAAAGAAGATTGCCATACACGCATTTTAATTCTGATCCTGATTTCCATTTATCAGCACATCAACAAAAATGGAATGACTAGTCATTTTTTTATTTTCCGATTATTGTTAATAAAACAAAAAACGGAAAACAGATCGCTTTCTGCTTTTTGTTTTACTTCTTCTAACTGGTTGTAGAGAAACTGTTCGTTTCTGGATTTTGGTTTTTAAATAAGAACTGGCCACCAAGTACACAGACTCCAAGCACACAGACCGAAGCTCCTTTTTTTGTCATACATCTTTGGGGTTGGACTGGAAGACACATTAAAAATACTCTGTAGAGAAATCAATGATGTAAAAACTAAACTAAAGCTCCATTTCCTTCCTCTGCTCTCAGAAACACAGCCGTGTAATTCTTCATCATCTGTGTAAAGTCAGATTCCTCTTTTGTGCACCTACATGGTCTCTCTCCTATGTGTATTTTCGTTCGAGGACTCGCCAACACACTGATGGTATTTCAGCTCTGTGAACCAAGCGAAGCCTTTGTCACAGACACTGCAGCTGTATTTTTTCTCCACAGTGTGGACGACCATGTGAGACTGCATACTCGCCTTATGTGCATATTTTTTACCACAAACTGGGCAGGGGAAAGGTTTCTCTCCTGTGTGAGTTCTCATGTGTATATCCAGATGGGACCTGTAAAGACATTTCAGACCACAAATAGAACAAAAAAATGCTTTCTCTCCTGTGTGATATTTCATGTGGTTCTTCAAATAGCAATCATGGAGAAATCTTTTCCCACACTCGGGACAGCTGTAAGCTTTCCTAAGAGTATTATATCCTGGGTCATTTTTAGGAACTTCACCGTCGTTAAGAGAGTTTAAACCAGGCTTAGGTTTCATGTCGTCTTTCCAAAAATCACTGTCAACACTGTTGTCACTCTCAGGTTCACGACACTCTGCAGCCCTAACGTCAGGGATTTCATTATTATATGGACGACCTCTGGTTTCCTTCCAGAAATCGCTATCAACACTATCATCAGTGTCTGGTTGTAAATGTGTATCTGGATGTGAGTTCCTGTCTGGTTCTGGTCCTCCACAGTCCTCTCCATCAGCTTCTGTTTCCATCTGTTCAGTTTGTCTTTGAAGCTTTGAAGACTGATGACTGGCACACTGATGGATTTTGAGCTGATGATTAGAAATGAATCTTTGGCCACAAACGTTGCAGCTGCATCGCTTGTCTCCTGTGTGAATTCTCATGTGTCCCTTCAGGGATCTATCAGCACCAAATCTTTCCCCACACTCAGAGCACTTTAATGGTTTCTCTCCTGTGTGAGTTCTCATGTGCTTATTCACCTGTGACTTGCGCCAAAATCTTTTCCCACACTTGGAGCAGCTAAGACGTTTCTTCCTGACTGGGACTCGATCATTTTTCAGAAAGTTTAAACCTGACTGAGGTTCTCTGGTCTCCCTCCAATCATCACTGTCCTCAGTCTCAGGTTCAGAAGAGTCTCCAGTCTTGTCCTCAGTCTCTGGCTGTAAATGTGTATCTGGATGTGAGTCCCTGTCTGGTTCTGGTCCTCCACAGTCCTCTCCATCAGCTTCTGTTTCCATCTGTTCAGTTAGTCTTTGATGAAGCTGTGAGGACTGAGGTTTCTCTTCATCATCTTCACTCTTCACAGGGACAGGAGTGAATGGGAACTTGGTGATATCAGCCTCCTCCAGACCTTGAAGCTGCTCTCCCTCCTGACTGCTCCACAGCTCCTCCTGCTCCTCTTTAATGTGTGGGGGCTCTGGGTCCTCCTGCTTCTCTTTAGTTTGTGGGAGCTCTGGGTCCTCTTGCTTTGTCCCCCTGTGCTCCCCTGTATGGACCACCCAGTGTTGTCTGAGACTTTCTCCATCTGTGAACTGTTTCTCTCCTGTGTGATTTCCTCTTTCAATCTTCAGAAGGTGATTGTTGTTAAATGTTTCTTCATTCTGCAAAAGTTTTTGTTTCAGACGTCCACTGGTCTTTTTCCAATCATCACTGTCATCAGTCTTGGTCTCAGAAGAGTCTCCATTCTTGTCCTCAGTAACCAGTTGTAAATCTGGATGTGGGTTCCTGTCTGGTTCTGGTCCTCCACAGTCCTCTCCATCAGCTTCCATCTGTTCAAGTGAGCTGCTGGCTGGAGGCTCTGCCTCTCTGTTCTCCTCCGTTTGACTCTGATGAAGCTGTGAGGACTGACGACAGACACATTTATGGTATCTCAGCTGATAATGCCAAAGAAAGTTTTGGTCACAATACCTGCAGCTGTAGATTCTCTCCTGTGTGTGGACCTCCATGTGTTTAGTCAGATATCTTCTCCATGCAAATTCTTTGCCACAAACTGGACAACTGAACTGTGTTTGTCTTGTGTGGATCCTCATGTGTTGAACTAGAGCCTCACTATCGCTAAAACATGCGTTACACACTGAACAGCTGAAAGCTTTCTCTCCTGTGTGACATGTCATGTGAGAACGTAAGCTTTCACGCTTGGTAAAAGTTTTTTCACAAACAGAGCAACCAAATGGTTTCAGTCCAGTGTGAATTCGTATGGGAACCTGCAGCTGGTGCTTACGGTTTAACCCTTTACCACATGGGGAGCTGACCTGTAATGTGTTGGCGGTGTGAGGCAGCGAGGATGCAGCAGAGCACTGATGGTTTACGAGTTGTGACTCCAAAGTGAAAATTTTCTCACATACAATGCAGCTGAGTAGTTTCTCTCCTGTGTGGACAGATATGTGCCTCGTCAGGAGTCCTCCTGTCGCAAAGCCTTTCCCACAACTTAAGCATCTAAACGAATTCTTGTGTTTGGGCAGAGTGTGGCCATCTGATTTTTCATTCAACTCAGAGCAGCTGAGTGGTGTCTTGTCAGTGTTGTTATTTCCTGTTTCACTCACAGAGACTTCCTCAGGTTTCAGATGACATGACTGAGGCTGTTTGCAGAGATTAACATCAACACCACTGGGTTCAGGTTCAGCCTTGTTATCAGAGAAGCTAGTCTTATTATCTTCACCTACAGAATTTTTTTTATTTCTCCCATAAGTGAACCCTGACTGATGTTGTCTGGTCTCTTTCCAAAAGTCAATGTCAACAGTGTCATCAGTTTCAGAAGATGCTTCAATGTTTTTATCAGTGTCTGGCTGTACATTTTTATCAGGATCTGAGCTGGCTGGCTCTGGTCCTCTACGGTCCTCTTCGTTAAAGCCAGCTCTTCTTCGCTGCAAGGACTCACCAACACACTTGTGTTTTTTGATCTGAAAGTGCCAATAAAACCTTCTGCCACAGACGCTGCAGCTGAAGGGTTTCACACCTGAGTGGACGGCCATGTGCTGCGACATGATTCCTCTTTGAGAAAATGTTTTGCCGCAGACAGAGCAGCTGAACGGTTTCTCTCCAGTGTGGGTTCTCATGTGTATCTCCAGGTGTGAACTGTACTGCCGTTTCTGACCACAAATAGAGCAGGTGAACAGCGTTTTTCCTTTGTGCATCCTCATGTGGGTCACCAGCAGGTAGTTGTTGGGAAAGGTTGCGTCACATTCAGAGCAGCTCAGCGGTTTCTTGACTTTATCGCCTCTGTGACGGCGTTCAGCGATACACCTGTGGGCTTTGACTTGTGACGTTCCCCTGAATCTTTTGCCGCACATGCTGCAGCTGAACGGTTTCACCCCCGTGTGAGTCACCATATGGTACGTAACAGCTCCTTTGTGTCGAAATGTTTTACCACAAATCGAGCAACTGAACGGCTTCTCTCCTGTGTGAGTTCTCATGTGGTAGTCCAGACCGGCTTTTTGAGTAAACCTTTTACTGCACAGAGAGCAGCTGAAGGGCTTCACTCCTGTGTGAGTTCTCATGTGTATATTTAGATTTCCCCTGTGTTTAAATTTCTTTACACACACAGAGCAGCGAAACGGTTTTCCGTCATGTTCCCTCCAGTCTTCTTCGGTCTCAGAGGAGTCTAGACATTCGTCTTCACTTACTGGTTGTAAATGTGTATCTGGATGTGAGTTCCTGTCTGGTTCTGGTCCTCCACAGTCCTCTCCATCAGCTTCTGTTTCCATCTGTTCAGTTAGTCTTTGATGAAGCTGTGAGGACTGAGGTTTCTCTTCATCATCTTCACTCTTCACAGGGACAGGAGTGAATGGGAACTTGGTGATATCAGCCTCCTCCAGACCTTGAAGCTGCTCTCCCTCCTGACTGCTCCACAGCTCCTCCTGCTCCTCTTTAATGTGTGGGGGCTCTGGATCCTCCTGGTCCTCTTTAATGTGTGGGGGCTCTGGATCCTCCTGGTCCTCTTTAATGTGTGGGGGCTCTGGGCCCCCCTGTTCCATACTGGGCGGGACCTCTTCTTTAACCGCCAACAGCTGCTGAATGTCTGCAGGAGACAGAGTAAAGGACAGAAACACAATGACACATTATTAAAAATCATGAGTTTATGTTAGAGACAAGCTTGAAATGGTAATATCAGATTTTCATGATTTCTTTCCATCACTGTCATGAAGTAACATCATTTACCACGTCGTAGTAGTATCAGTAGTAGTGGTAGTGTTGCAGTTGAATTATTATGGATGGGGATCACTACCCAGTTCTATTGAGGACCCTGTTCCACTTTTTTCAAAACCCAAAAATCAATAATGTTTGAGCTTATTGATACTGCTGTCGAGTCCAGTGGGTCCGATAACGTAACATTACATCTCGAGTCAACTCACATCATTTAAATCGAGTCACTGGTTGCACATACATCAACTGTCCAATGAAGGTTTTGAATACAAATGAATTGCCAGCCAACAGATAAAACTAAGCGAAGAGGAAATCTGGTGGTCAGCTGCTTGTGAGGATGGTTGAAAGTGCAAAGAAGTCCAAAGTTTGGCTACATTTTACCAAAGCAAGACATGGAGAACGAGAAATGCAGTTTTTGCTGCAAAATAAATTCTTGCACCGGGGGAACACAACCTCCATGGCTTAGCTCATCAACACTGCCTATAAACTTAGTTTTTGACGAGAAATTTGAATAACAGCCGTAAAAGACAATCAAATGTTCAGCAATAAAAGCAAAGCAACTTCTGTTAAAAACGTATTGTCCCCACGTCTTTCCACCAAATAACAGATAGGTATCAAAACTGGTATCAATAAAGACTTAGATCATGACAAAGCCTCGAGAACAGTATCAATGTCAACAACACCTAAAAAAATTCTCTCCTTTTTCACCCAAACGGTGACTCCAATTAACAAAATGATGTGATCAATAAAGAGATGAGGTTCTCCCGAACAGGTGGATGTGTTTTTGTCTTTGTGGTGTGCCTCCCTTCCTCTGGGGGCTCACTGAGCCAGATGTTTAAGCCTGTTTGCTTCCAAAACACACTTGTGTGACTGACACAAGTTTTCCTATGATTTGATGTATAAATTGTGTACGTTGATTGCTAATTGTGGGAGTCGTGGAGATTTTTTGAGAATATTTTGCAGCTTCCACCCCATAAGAACCCATTTTAAACTCAGGAAACGCATAAAAAATATCATGAAATGTAAACTGAGCTTTTGTAAAAATCGCACAACCTGTCCAAATTCCCATTTAGTCCATTAAAATTCAAAGTTTGTTGAAAATGTTTAAGTTTGAATCAACCATCCATGTGTGGTGATTTGGTACGGCCTCAAAGAGGAGTGAGTTTAGCTCTTTTCAGGTTGATTTCTCAACAGTCTCCCATTCATGTGGACATTTTTTATGCAGTATTTTGCTAATTTCATAACAACCACTTGGCAAAACTCTTCTGTGTACGTGGTGGCAACGATCCAATCGGATCAGATACACTTGATCGTCCCCAAATGGTAAATTTGTCTCGGAGTCAGTGCTGACCAAGTAACGCCTCCACCCTTACAATGAACAGAATAATCACATCATGACATTAAAAACACAACAGCCGAAACAAAAATATCATCAGCTGTACCAATACACATAATCCCAGGTACACTTCACACAACCCTGCGCACATACTGTCCCGGCAACAGCTGCAGGTTTACAGCTAAGATAATTCAGAGGAATAAGAACAAGTTTAAGATGAAGTATGAGGAAAAGTATCAGAGTACTTCTGTCACCGGTCTGTCTGTTTGAGCTGCAGCAGAAACAGAAAACAGCAGATTCTTGAAGGACTCAAGCACCGCTGCCTTGAATTTAAGGCGGTGTACTGAGTCAGTACTTGAGTAAAGTAGTTGAGTAAAAGTACTTTGTTACTTTTCACCAATGTTTTCAATCAATGATATCAATACCTTATCGCCTTATGAACACAATAATCGATCGTTATTGATACTCAGGGAGCTGTAAACTTGTTAGCTGTTAGCTTAGCATGACCCACAGACCGACCTGGCTCTCCGCGCGGCTTCATGTCAAACTTTACAAACTGTCCTTCATCGATCTGCCGCGGATACCCGGATGTTTCAGACTCCAAACGCCCGGTCAGAAGCCCGCGAGCCGCCGTTTGAGTCACTGTTTCAGCTCCTGAAAAAAGCTGATTCGGTGCTGATTTACGATCAGCTAATATGCTAACACATGTTAACCGCCTGACCCGGAAACACAAACACAACTTCTGCTTCGCTCGTCCGGCCTTCAGAATAAAACAGTGACGCAGTGTTGAAAGCAGGGCTGTTTCTGGGATTTGAAGAAAAACAAACAAACAAAATACCCCCCAAAATTATATATTAAAAAAAATCTCCCAATTTTTTAAAATAAAAAAATCGCCAATAAAGTTAGTTGAAAAGAAAACTTTCCATTAAAAAAATTATACATTTCCTGTGCTGATAAAGACAGAAAGTAACTAAAGATGGAAATAAATCTAATTTAAGAGCTTTTATTATGAACGGTTCTCCTCCGAATAACAGCGGAACCGGATGTTATTCTTTAACCAACATGGCGGCTGTCCTCAGTGGCAACAGCAGAGAGTCTTTGTTGTGTTGATAAAGTGTGAAAATGTGTAAAGTCCAAATGCTGAGAGCGTTGGTGAAGCAGCGACTAACTGCGGCTGCTGAAGAGATATTTGGGCTGTTTGAAAGAACGATAGCAGAGTACGAGGAGGAACTTTCTCGATCAAAAGAGGAGAACGAGCGACAACGGAAACTACTGGACGCTGTTTTCAACCCTCAGCTCCGGTTACACAGAGCAGGTCTGTTTACCTGAGGGACTGTTCTCTATTTATCACAGCGGGGCTGTGTACCTGAGGGACTGTTCTCTATTTATCACAGCGGAGCTGTTTACCTGAGGGACTGTTCTCTATTTATCACAGCGGGGCTGTGTACCTGAGGGACTGTTCTCTATTTATCACAGCGGGGCTGTGTACCTGAGGGACTGTTCTCTATTTATCACAGCGGGGCTGTTTACCTGAGGGACTGTTCTCTATTTATCACAGCGGGGCTGTGTACCTGAGGGACTGTTCTCTATTTATCACAGCGGGGCTGTTTACCTGAGGGACTGTTCTCTATTTATCACAGCGGGGCTGTGTACCTGAGGGACTGTTCTCTATTTATCACAGCGGGGCAGTTAACGGAGGGACCTTTCTGTATTTATTACAGTGAGGCTGTTACTTCAGATAAAATGTTGATTTGTTATTCCTAAAATTCTGAAAATTAAAAAATAATAATATTTTATAATTGGGATTGATATTGATTAAAAAATGAACTCAAAGTAGAAAATAATAGAGATGTCTAATAAGTTTTAAAGCTTGATTTTGAAACGTGCATTTGATGTGCCGAGGGGTATGAGTGTGTGTACGATTAAAGTGGGCTCATAAGGGTTAATATCCTGCCTCACACCGTCAGGTTAATCACTTTCCGAGGACATAGGCGGCATGTTTCAGGTTTTCTGGCAGTTCATCCATCTCATTCTCATGAACGCGATATCTGAAAAACATCCTAAGAAAATATCTTCAACTTTAAACATCCAGATGAACTCAAGAATGAACTGAGTACATCTGTCAGAACGAACATCTGTCAGAACGAACATCTGTCAGAACATCTGTCAGAACGAACATCTGTCAGAATGACCTACATCAGCAGAATAGCCAACGCCTCGTATAAATGTGATTAAATATGGAGCAGGTCCTTTATTTGGTTGAATGCACACAGGAGGATAATGTACTTTTCCAAACCTCTGCAATGATCCGGTCCTGTGGATCAGGCGGCAGAGCAGGTTGGGCACTAACTATAGGGACAATATAAGCTGCCTTATGTATTTGGTATAATGCCGTGTAGTTTCTTTGTATGATGGACTTTAAGGACCCAAGATAATGTAGACGATGATGTCATCACTAGAGTGAAATGAAGATTCACATTAATGTTTGTGTTTCAGATTTAAACTCAGATGTTCAGAAGGTGGTAATCAGTGAAGAGGAGCAGCAGCTGTTGGTGGTTCAAGAAGAGGTTCCCCTCTCCACTGTGAGCCAGGGGGACCCAGAGTCCCCAAACATTAAAGAGGAGCAGGAGGACCCAGAGCCCCCACACATTAAAGAGGAGCAGGAGGAGCTGTGGAGCAGTCAGGAGGGAGAGCAGCTTCAAGGTCTGGAGGAGGCTGATATCACCAAGTTCCCATTCACTCCTGTCCCTGTGAAGAGTGAAGATGATGAAGAGAAACCTCAGTCCTCACAGCTTCATCAAAGACTAACTGAACAGATGGAAACAGAAGCTGATGGAGAGGACTGTGGAGGACCAGGACCAGACAGGGACTCACATCCAGACGGATACTTACAGCCGGTCAGTGAGGACGAGTCTCTGGACTCCTCTGAGACTGAAGTCAATGTTGATAACGGGAAGGAGACCAGAGAACCTCAGTCAGGTTTAAACTCTCCTATTAAAGATGAAATCCCTGTCAATGCTGGTAAGAAAAGATTACACTGCTCTGAATGTGGGAAAAGATATGCCTACAAGTCCCATCTGAAGCAACACATGATAACTCACACAGGAGATAAACCATTCAGCTGCTCTGAGTGTGGGAAGAGATTTGGCCTCAAGGCTTCTCTGAAGAGACACGTGAGATCTCATAAACAGGAAAAACCTTTCAGCTGCTCAATTTGTAGTACATCTTTTACAGAGAGTGATAGTTTACGGATACACATGAGGATCCACACAGGAGAACAGCCATTCAGCTGCTGTGAGTGTGGTAAAAGATTTTGTAAAAGTGGAAATCTGAAGAGACACATGAGAACTCACACAGGAGAAAAACCTTTTAGCTGCTCAGTTTGTAACAAGTCTTTTTCGCAGAGAGGAGTTTTACAGTTACACATGAGAACCCACACAGGAGAGAAACCATTCAGATGTCCAGTTTGTGGGAAAGGTTTCCCTGAACGTGGAAATCTGAGGAGACACCTGAAGATTCATACAGGAGAGAAACCTTTCACCTGCACAGTGTGTGGTAAGGGTTTTATTACAAGTAGAAATCAGATGAGACACATGAAAACTCATACAGAGGCTTTCAGCTGCTCAGTATGTAGCAAGTCTTTTTCACAGAGAGGAGTCTTACAGTTACACATGAGAATGCATGCAGGAGAGAAACCATTAAAGTGCTCAGTGTGTGGCAAAGGTTTCACTGAAAGTAAAAATCTGAGGAGGCACTTGAGAACTCACACAGGAGAAAGACCTTTCAGCTGCACTGTCTGTGGTAAAGGTTTCATGGAAGGTAGAAATCTGAAGAGACATTTGAGAACTCATACAGGAGAGAAACCCTTCAGCTGCTCAGTGTGTGGTAAACGTTTCATTGACAGCAGACAAATGAACATACACATGAAAACTCATACAGGAGAGAAACCGTATAGTTGCTCAGTTTGTGGTAAAACATTTGTTTTCCACATAAATCACATTAGACACATGAAAATCCACACAGAAGAGAAACCATTTAGTTGCTCATTGTGTGGTAAGAGATTCCTTCGCAAGGAAAACATAGTTCGCCACATGAGAATCCACACAGGAGAGAAAAGATTCAGCTGCAGTGTTTGTGACCAAAGATTCGCCTGGCTTTATCAGCTCAGAGCCCATCAGTGTGTCGGTGGTCAGTCCTCACAGCCTCATCAGAATCACACTGAGGAGAACAGAGAGGCAGAGCCTCCAGCCAGCAGCTCAACACATGGAAACAGAAGCTGATGGAGAGGACTGTGGAGGACCAGAACCAGCCAAGAACTCACATCCAGATACACATTTACAACCAGACACCGATGACAAGACTGGAGACTCCTTTGAACCTGAGAGTGAAGTACACCTGACGTACAGAACTCGTTCAGGGTAGAAGCAATGTGGTTGCTTTGTGGTCAAAGTTTAAGACGAGGACAAAAAAACAAAAGACGTGAAAAAGTGCTTATTGTTGTTTTTCCTGTGCTTTGGCATCAACAGTGTGTGTGCTTGTGTAGTTCATTGCATTTTGAAGACTGTCACCTGCCAGTCATTTTTAGAATACATTCAACAACTACAGCTCAATACGACTACAAAATAACTAAATAACTAAATATAAGTGATGTGTACCAGGCGCTCACTTGGCGTTGTCAGAAGGATAATACAAAACAAATAATCCCCCCACTGCTAAACCAGCATTTACAATGTCCAAATTAACACATCCAGGCCATTTTGAGATTTTGATACCTCTGTACCTGAGATCTAAGGGGATCCTCCTTTTTCATGAACAAGTTCTATTTTGATGATTTTTAATTCACTGTGGCACCTTATTTACCTCCCCAGAAAATATTTTTACCTAAATTGTGAATAGTGATGTTAACAGTCTGAATAGAGTTGGAAAAATAGTCTGTATTTCTTTGTTGGAGGAATCAAACTAAATACATTAAATCAAGTATGGACAAATTAATTGATCCGAGGCTTTAATTATTATTCAGGACTGTTCATTATTTATGAGAGGAGTGGGGGGCTGGTGCAAAAATGGGTAGGCATGTCAAATAATTCTTGAAGCACTGTGTACAGACTTTTTTTTCTGGCTGATGGGATGGGGCATACAAATAAAAAATGTTTTGCCCTTATTTTACTGTCAGTTTTTAAAGAAAACATGTCTTCCAAATCTGTAGGCCTGTGGGTTTCAAAGGCGTATTTTCTTTTAAAAATTACTAGGGATTTTTTAAAGAAAATAAATCTGCGGGCCCACCAAAATTGAAATCGCCCAAATTACACCACTCATCGCAGCCAGAAACTGTAAAAACCTAATGCATTGAAATTTTCATCAGATTTTCACATTTCTGACGATGTAGATGCATGCCAACTGAAAAGCTCTGTAATGCATTAAGGGGAAAAAAAAACAGATTAAAAAAAAACAAAGCACAAAATAAACCCTCTCTCTGTAAGCATTTTTGCCTTTTATTTTCTGTCTCAAGGGAATTTTGTGAAAACATTCTTGATTCCAGTGCAGCAACATGTATCATCATGATTGTTTAACATGAAGACACTTTTGATATAGAAACACTATAAAACATTATTTTGGCTTCTTTCATGAAAAAATAAAAAAACATTTTAATGAAGGAACATCATGTAGTTACACTGTTGTTTCAACATGAACAAAAAGTACAAAATGATTCATTGACAAGTAAAGACAAAAAAAACCCAGCTGGAATAATACATAGGTTTCATTTTGCTGTTTTTTTAATCAGAGGTCTCAAACCTGATGATGTTTCCCACACAATGTATGTTTATATTTGCAATGGGAACATTTGAAAGCAGAAAAAAGAAAGTGTTAATCTCCTGCCAAATAGACAACTCTTTTCATTTACAAACCATTTCAAAAAAATGTTCACAAACTTAAAAGTTCAAACGCCTTTCTTCTGTGTTTAGTGAGACGACAGCAACGGAAGTTTGGTGATCCAGTGGGGAGTCCGAACGGTCTGTGATCAGCCATCTAGCACAAAAGGGATCGGATGCAGGTATTGTTTGACTGAAGACATTTTCGATTGGACTTTTTTCTGGGTTATTTCGGTGCCCGATCCTACGGTGCGCAAACCTCTCTTGACAGAGTTTAATCCTGACCGAAGTTTACTGTTCTCCTTCCAGTCATCTCTGCAAACAGTTTCAGGTTCAGGAGACTGAAGTCTAATAACTATTTTCCAACAAATTATCTTTGGTTCTCGAACCGGTTCTGTTCAGGACTCATGGAACCTAGCTGCTATCAAGCAAACCAGCTAAAATCGTTGAACCTCTAGCCCAAATTGGCCATCTGCACGCATTTGAGCCATTGGAATATGAAGGAGATTATACTCACTTTCTCTGCAGTAACTTTTCAATCTGCTGAGTAGACCAAATATCACTACACCACTGATTATAAGAAACATAAAAATGTTCCAATTACAAAAATAAATACAATATTCAACATATTTAACAATATATCTTCTGGTTGTCGGGTCTATGGGTAGGATTTAAGGGGGGGAAATTTGGCTTCTGATTAATAATATGTTCCCACTCCTCCATGGTTTACTTTTCATGCCAGTCCCTGAAGCAGTTCCTTTTACTGGTAAAGCAGAGGGGAACCTGGCACTTTGTGCAGTACACGGGTGTCTTCATCCTTCTAATACCAGCATTCTGGCACCTCTTGCAGTACCTCCTGGATTCAGTCCCATTGTCTCCATAGTATGCAGGCATGCAGGCGGTTGATGTTGGTGTTGGTGGTGCCGAAACTTTGGCAAACTCCAGCATTTCTGCAGCAAGCTTCTCCCTGAAGCTCTTCAGAGTGAGAGGCTTCTTCATGGTGGGGATGTTCTTCTTCTTGTGTAGTTCCTTGAGGAGAAGGAAGCTGTTGACGATAGCAATGTCAATAAAATGGCAAAAGAAGGTCTGATACCATTTCATAGTTTTGTGGTGAACGCCGTGATAGTCAGTCAAAGCATCAGATGCATTCACTTCCGCCATGTTGCGATTGTATGCCAAAACAGGATCGGGGACGGTCACATTCTCTGTGTCCCAGAGTCCTTTCCTCTGCACAGTCTGTCCACTGAACGCTTCATGTACAGTGGAGCAAATGGTCACAGGACAAGTGTCCATCCATTTTACAAACAGAAGGTTGTTCTGTCGTATCCATCGCATATCTCCCCTTTCCGCATTTTTTGGTAGGTCATTCTGTTTGGTCTTTGGAAAGCCAGCCTGGTTTCTTCTGATTGTTCCACATGCACCAGTGTTTTGTCTGGATAATTCCTCAAAGAGGGCAGGGCTGGAATAGAAATTGTCGACAAACACTGTATAGCCCTGACCGAGCAGAGGGAATGCCATAAGGTCCATGACTGGAGTGTAGTTCAAACCCCGTCCTGGACCATGCACACTCTTCCCCTCATAGACAAAGAAATTCCATTTGTAGGCCGTTAAGGAGTCCGTAAGCACAAATATTCTGTGCCCCCGCTTTTTGGGCTTGTCCTTCATGTACTGATTCATACTTACACAAGCCTTAGATGCCACTATCCTTTCAGCGATGGAAATGTTCTGATAAGGCTGGAAGTGTGCTTTGCAGGCATTCACTATCTGGGTGTACAGCGGCTTGATCTTAAACAGTCTGTCATACCCCGCAGTGCTCTTCTTGCGGTCATTTTTTTCATCCTCTGCCGGGTTGCTTAAATGCAGGGACCATAAAATGGATTCAAAGCAATCCTTTCTCATTGAATCACCAGGAAATCGGAAGTTGTATGGCCATTCCTTCCTCCAATAGTCCCCTCTGACATGAACTTTAACAAGTCCAGAAAAGACGATGATGGACAAGAAGATGTAGAAATCACTTAATGTCAGAGGTTTCCAAAAAAACCTCATTCCAGCCTCCAAACTCTTGGCAGCATTTGTATTCGTGTTTGCAATGATGGTGCTGAGGACAGTGTCGCTAAAAAACAGCTGGAAAAGTGAAAGGGGTGACCATGAGGCGGATGGGTCAATGGTGGGGCCAGGTTCCCTAACGGGCAAGAACCTGAGGGGGTCTGGTCTTGCATCTTTCTCCTCTTTGAGATGCCACCGATCTTCTTCTCGATGGCACTTCTTTGAACATGGCCCCTCTGTCGACTGCCCTGAGGTGAAATCCATGTCCCCATTATCGTCATCCTCATCTTCACTATGGAAACAAAATAAAGAAGAAAAAGGTCAGAATTGAAACCTAAATGTGTTCATTCAGTGGCCTTTAGATCTGAAACTGTGACACTAATATTGAAATAACAACATACAGACTATAGTGACTTAAAGTAAGAGGTAAAATTAGTGGCCAGAAACAACACTACCTAATTATTGTCAGTGACTCAGTTTGTGAAAATCTAAAGTTCTAAACTTAAGACACCAGATCAAAAAAAAGTCAATAACAATTTAAAGATTACATACTCTGTCATTGAATCAGTGGTCAGATTCCAGTCTACATCACTGTCATCAGTCTCAGGTTCAGAAGAGTCTCCAGTCTTGTCCTCAGTCTCTGGTTGTAAATGTGTATCTGGATGTGAGTTCCTGTCTGGTTCTGGTCCTCCACAGTCTTCTCCATCAGCTTCCATCTGTTCAGTCTGACTCTGATGTAGCCGTGAGGACTGATGACCAACACATGAATGTGTTTTGAGCTGATAAGGCTGAGTAAATCTTCTGCTTTTCTCTCCTGTGTGGACTGACATGTGTTGTGTCAGACATTTCATTTGTGAAAACCTTTCAGACTTAAAACCTGACTGAGGTTCTCTGGTCTCCCTCCAATCATCACTGTCATCAGTCTCAGGTTCAGAAGAGTCTCCAGTCTTGTCCTCAGTTTCTGATTGTAAATGTGTATCTGGATGTGAGTTCCTGTCTGGTTCTGGTCCTCCACAGTCCTCTCCATCAGCTTCTGTTTCCATCTGTTCAGTTAGTCTTTGATGAAGCTGTGAGGACTGAGGTTTCTCTTCATCATCTTCACTCTTCACAGGGACAGGAGTGAATTTAAACTTAATATCTGCCTCCTCCAGCCCATGAAGCTGCTCCCTCCAATCTGGATTTGAGTTCTTGGCTTGTTCTGATCCTCCACAGTCCGCTCCACCAGGTTCTGGTTTCATCTGTTCAGTTTGAGTTTGTTGAGGCTGTGATGACTGACGGTTCTCTTCATCATTGTCACTGAATTCAAATTTGAACTTAAGCTTGAAATCAGCCTCCTCCAGACCTTGAAGCTGCTCTCCCTCCTGACTGCTCCACAGCTCCTCCTGCTCCTCTTTAATGTGTGGGGGCTCTGGGTCCTCTTGCTCCTCTTTAATGTGTGGGGGCTCTGGGTCCTCCTGCTCCTCTTTAATGTGTGGGGGCTGTGGGTCCTCCTGCTCCACCCTTGAGCTCCATTTCTGCTGCTTCTCTTCTTTAACAACAATCCCTTTTTCATCATCTGATGGTAAAGCAGAAACCCAGGCATATAGGTATTAATGTTTATTTGGACATTCAAGCATTTATAACAAACTCCATCATCAAAAAATAACCACAAGGATTTTTAATAATTAATTGAAACAGATTTATGGATTTGTTTGCTTGATAAAAATATTGTCAGGGCTGGCTCAGGCATGCCTTGGACCAGCCCTTTAGTGACAGACAGACAGAGATGTAACTGAGAAATGCTGTCCATCATTCAAATCACAACTCCAACACTCGTTTTACTTCTACAGATCACTCACCTGATAAAGCTTATAGTTAGGGATGGCTCAGGTTTGCTTTGAACCAGTCCCTAGTTAGGCTCATATGGCCTAGTTTGCTGGGGGATTTCCTATGATACACTGAGCTCCTCTCTCCATCTCCATTTAAAAACATTCATGTCACATTGCCGCTTTATTAACTCGACCTTTCACAGCAGTAAGTGGTGCAAAAACAATCAGTTGCTGACTGTTAGCTTAAACGTAACTTACCTCTGTTGAGTCAAACTCAATCTGATTATTTACTTCTAAACAAATACTTATACACCAAATTTCTCTGTGAAGTGAGACCAGTCAGGTAGTCAGGTGTCACCAGAAAAAAATAAAAACAAATGTTAAGTTATAAATGCTGAGATAAATATCTTATTACAATTTAATAGCTCACCGTGATCAATAAAGAAGTGTAAGGACATGTGGTCACCATCCCCCCCATCATCAAAAACAAATAGCTCCTCATCCTTCTCCTCTTCCTCAAAAACAAGTTCCTCTTCATCTTCCTCATCCTCAAAAACACAGTCCTCCTCATCCTCCTGAGCTTCTTGGCTCCGGTTTTCCCGGCTCTGCAGTCGGGCTCGAGCGAGCGCCTCCTGTACGGTGGGGCAGGGCTGTCCCTCCCTCAAGCTGGATATAAAATGGTCTTCACTCCCATCACTTTTCACAGACAGACCACAAACTCTGAAAGACTCCCTGATCATGTCCGTGTCCAGTTTGTCCCATGCTACAACCACCCAGTCCACCAGCAGGTGGCGGGCGGGAGGCTTTAAGTCCCCAACGTCTGAGTACTCTTTATGTGCGGCCCCCGCCCTCCACTGATCGTAGGCGTACTGCAGATTCTGCCTGAAGGGCTGGTTCCACATCACGTTGTGGGCTTGGACATATTCAGTGCAGCCTCTTGGGATCACCGCTGGCGTGATGTTGAAGCTACATTTCAGTTTGGTGGAAACTCTAATGTGGGAGAGGTGTGAGTCCCACACCAGGAGCCGCGGGGTGGGGTGTGATTTTCCCACTACGGACTGCAGCCAGTCTGCGATGAGAGTGTCGCTCATCCCGCCGTCCACAGATGTGTTGATGACAGCGCTGGAGATCTGCTGCTGCATCGCCTCCACGTCACCATCAGCCTCTTTGAAGACAATATAAGGTTTCATTTTGGTGCCGTCCGCCTTTGCGGCGAAGACTACAGTGAGGTGGCTCTTCTCATGTCCCTTCGCTCCTCGTGTCGGGGACGGTGCATCAAACCAAACTACGGTCTCATCCACTGCAATGATGTCGCTCTCTAAAATCCCCTTAGAGCTCACAGTCCTCCCAACGTAGTCCACAAACCAAACAAGTTTCTCAGTGAGCAGGTCTGGGTCTGCCGGCGTCACAGCTCTGCGGCGTCGAAGTGAGAGGTTGCAACGCTTTAGAAATTTTTGCAGCCAGTCGGTGCTCGCCGCAAACCTGCTGCCTCCCTTGTTCACTGAGGGGTAGACCTCCAGCGCTTTGTTCTGGATCATGTCTGCCGATACTCGCTTATGTTTGTCCTTCATGGAGTAAATCCACTCCAAGAGCCTCGCCTCCAGCTCCACATTCACCTTCTTCCTCCCAGCTCCGGTCAGTCGGGCTCTCCCCTGGTCCGCTGACCGCAGCTGGTCCCTCTGTTTCCTCCAGTCCCTGATCCTCTTGGAGTCGATGTTAAAATGCCTCGCGGCCTGCAGTCCATTAGTTTCCTCAGCGTACTGCAAAACTCTCTCTTTGAACTTTATATCAAACTTCCTTCTGGGCGCCATCCTTCTCCTCAAAATACACCAACTATCAGGGGGAGGGATAACCTGCAGGAGCTAGCTGCAGCTAACGTTAGCTTTGCATGTTTACAACACTTTATTTTTTCAATGTTTAATCTTTATTAACATGTTTCCGGCGGTAGAAATAAAAACGAAACAAAGCGTCTCTCTGTAGCTTTATTTTTTTTATGTCGCTCTTTCTTCGGAGAACTTAAACTCCGCCGCACTCAGCACGGAACGAATAGTTTCGGGACCGGAAGGGTTACTATGGCGCTATCAACGACTTCCGGGTAATTGTTGGTGTGTAAACATATTTTGGCTCCTTTGATGTTAAAGTAAATAATTTCAAGCCGTTATACTGCCAAAATCAGCAATGTTAATACTGTGAAATACTGAACTTTTCGGTGAGTAACAGCACAAAGTCATGAAGTTGCAACACACGTTAGCTTAACATGCTAACCGGAAACGCGACTCCTTCTAACGGCGCTTGGCAAACAGATTTCTGGCGCATTACCGCCGCCGACTGAGGATCGATTAAAGATCTGTGATCATACACAAATGAACAGACTAGATCAGTGGGGGGAGATGTATGAGGAAAATGTACCATAGTTTCTTTGAAAATAACCAAAAAATTCAGAGTCAAACATCTTTAAAGAAAAACAAATTGTCAATATTTTTCAATGAATATGAAAAAGGCAGCTGTATTTAAAGAAAATAAAAAAATGTCCCAAAAAAGAAAAAAAAATCTCTAAATAACCAAAAACGTTTAAAAAATCACAAAGAAAACACTTCTTCCAAACCTGTGGATCCAATGATTTTAGCATGTTTAAAAATAAAAATCGCTGACAGAATAAATACAAAGTGAGGTAAGGTTGTATGCCCCTCCCATAAAGCCAAAATGAAAACAAAACTCCCTCCCCAGTGGTTAAATAATGAACAGTCCCTTTTTTAGACCTTGTTTTAATAAATATTCAACAATAAGTATTCAAGCTCAATTAATGTAATTCTGTAAAAAGTCTGCTTTCTTTTTTCAAAGTAAGACCGCAACACTCGTGAATTTTTATTTTGAAGGCGAGCTGCCCCGGAAGCAGTATTCTCTCCTGTGTGTAGCTGGACGCATTTTGATGAAGATGGCGTCGGGCAGAGCCGTCTGTTAGCCGCGTGTCGTCGTTGTGTTGATAAAGTGTGAAAATGTGTAAAGTCCAAATGCTGAGAGCGTTGGTGAAGCAGCGACTAACTGCGGCTGCTGAAGAGATATTTGGGCTGTTTGAAAGAACGATAGCAGAGTACGAGGAGGAACTTTCTCGATCAAAAGAGGAGAACGAGCGACAACGGAAACTACTGGACGCTGTTTTCAACCCTCAGCTCCGGTTACACAGAGCAGGTCTGTTTACCTGAGGGACTGTTCTCTATTTATCACAGCGGGGCTGTTTACCTGAGGGACTGTTCTCTATTTATCACAGCGGGGCTGTTTACCTGAGGGACTGTTCTCTATTGATCACAGCGGGGCTGTTTACCTGAGGGACTGTTCTCTATTTATCACAGCAGAGCTGTTTATCTGAGGGACTGTTCTCTATTTACAAACTTGGTGCTCTGAATTAAGTTGCAATCCTTAACAAAAAATGCGTAGAACAACAGCAACCAATAAATCTTTGGTTTCAATAAGGGTTAACATCGTCCAAAGCAACTCAGCATTTCAGCAAATATAAATTTGGTGTGACTCTTGCTCATAAGACCGTATCCCAAGTCTCTTATTTTTCATTTCCTCGCTCCTGCCCTTCACTTTTATGATTCCAGTGAGGAGGAGTCCTATTGCGATTACCTGATCTTTAACCTGAAGTGCTGTAACCGATCTTCTCTCCCACTCCCAGGCTCCTCCAAAATGGGGAGAGTGTGGTGGATTAACATGGAAGCAAATCCTTTGCTCTGCCAGGTGCTGTAAGGTTCATATCTGCAATTGCCTCTTGTAGCTCGCTGTTTCCACCTCAAAAATTGGTGCCACGTTCTTATTGTGTCCCATATGTTGAAATGTGGAAATAGTCTGCAGCGACATCAGGACTGACTCTGAGTTAAGGCTGGGTGGTAGATCCAGGTGCACACAAACCATTAAATAATATGACCCCACGTGTCTTGAGCTTGTAGCCGAGCATAGTAGTGAAGGGACGGGAGCAGTCTATGCCTGTCGATCAAAGGCTTGTGCGCCAGTAATTGGAGATTTTCCGGGCGTGTCCAACTAGAAGATGGTCTCGAGGCAGACACAGATCATACTGAAGGGGTTATGGCCCCATTCCAAATTATCCTGTGGCCGAATCCCTAGTTTTGGAGTACCCTCACATCGCCCGAGGAAAAACTCCAGAAAAAGAACCCCTGTAATGTGTGTGGGGGGGGGACCTCAGGAAGATCATAATACAGTATCGATAGGTGTGAAATTATCAAATGCACTCTATGATGATATTGTGGGTCATTGTGGGTCTATGATGATATTGATAAGAGTCTCATGCATATATTGATACGTAGGTGTCCAAAGGCATGATCACAGCATCGGCGCAACCAGGATCAAGAGCGCGATCAGGGCGAGCGGGGGGTACAGTATCAGTGCAGCCACAGCACGAGCACAACCAAAGGCAGGATCACAGTGCCAGCACAAATATCACAACGATCAGGCACAGCCAGGATTGCAGCCATGTCAATGTTAAAATCTCCTACGAAAATAATTTTGTCTGCTTTAAGCACTAAACTTGATATAAGCTCGGAGAATTCAGGTAGAAATTCAGAGTATGGGCCGGGGGCGTGGCACACTATGACAAACAGAATTGGCTGTAGAGTTTTCCAGGATGAGTGAGAAGACGAAGAAAAACGCTTCAAATGAGCTTTAGTTTAGCTTAGCTTTAGGGTGAATTGCTAAGCTTGAATCAGAAATAGCAGCGACTCCCCCTCCTCGGCCAGTGTCCCGCGCAACGTGACTATTTATATGACCAGGAGGAGTGGATTCATTCAGGCTAACGTACTCTTCAGGACAGAGCCAGGTCTCAGTGAGGCAGAATAAATCAGTATGATTATCCAATATCAAATCAGTGACTAAATGAGCTTTAGTTGATAGGGATCTAACGTTCAAGAGTCCGCATTTAATTAACCTGTTATGATGCTGTATGACAGGAGATGTATTCATTTTTATGAGATTTATTTTTAGCAGTAAGCAGTTAGCTAAAATGACTGATAAACAGTTGAAATAGCATTGACAAGCTAACAGTGATGTTGTTTGCTCCGTGGTTGAAAAACAGCAGCAGTCTGTTTACACTGACAATGCTGCAGTTTTGGAGTCAGCATCTGAGCCAGCCCTAAATTTAAGTTTTACTGAAGAGGAATGTCTTAAATCTACTCTCAAATGCGGGGATAGTGTCTGCCTCCCGGACTGAAACTGGGAGATGGTTCCACAAAGGAGGATCCTGATAGCTGAAGGCTCTGGCTCTTGATTGACTTTTGTCCACTCAGGGAACCACAAGTAACCCTGCATACTCAGAGTGTAGTGAACCAGTCAGATTCTAAGGAAGTTTGAGCTCTCTTAAGATATGACAGAGGTAGACCAGGTCTATATAAGCCTCACCAGGTGCCGGTTCAAGGCAAGCCTGAGCCTGCCCCATCTATGAGCTTCAAGTGATCTCTCAGTAATCTTTTGAAGTTCAGTAAAGAGTTTTTGAGCTGTTATTTGAATGTTCGAAGACATTTCTCAATAACGTTTCTGTGTTTTCTGTTTACTGCAGACGTCCAGCAGATTTTGGTGGTTAAAGAAGAGGTTCCCTCTTCCAGTGTGGACCAGGAGGACCCAGAGCCGTCATACATTAAAGAAGACCAGGAGTACAAAGAGCCCCCACACACTAAAGAGGACCAGGAGGACCCAAAGCCCCCACACACTAAAGAGGTACAGGAGGACCCAAAGCCCCCACACACTAAAGAGGACCAGGAGGACCCAGAGCCCCCATACATTAAAGAGGACCAGGAGGACCCAGAGCCCCCACACATTAAAGAGGACCAGGAGGACCCAGAGCCCCCACACATTAAAGAGGAGCAGGAGGAGCTGTGGAGCAGTCAGGAGGGAGAGCAGCTTCAAGGTCTGGAGGAGGCTGATATCACCAAGTTCCCATTCACTCCTGTCCCTGTGAAGAGTGAAGATGATGAAGAGAAACCTCAGTCCTCACAGCTTCATCAAAGACTAACTGAACAGATGGAAACAGAAGCTGATGGAGAGGACTGTGGAGGACCAGAACCAGACAGGGACTCACATCCAGATACAAATGTACAACCAGATATTAAAGACGATACTCGGGACTCCTCTGAGACTAGAGTCAGTGGTGATAACTGTAAGGAGACCAGAGAACCTCAGTCGGGTTTAAACTCTCTGAAAAAGGATAAAGATCCTGCCAGTAAGAAGCCATTCAGCTGCTCAGAGTGTGGGAAAAGATTTGGCTTCAAGGGAAACCTTAAGCACCACATGATGGTGCATACAGGAGAGAGACCATTCAGTTGCTCATTGTGTGATAAAAGATTTTTAAGGAAGCTGCAACTGATACAACACATGACACATCACACAGGAGAGAAGCCATTTGGCTGCAATATTTGTTACAAAAGATTTGCGTGGCGTTCACAGGTCAACAGACATAAATGTATCGCTCGTCAGTCCTCACAGCAAACTGACCAGATTAAAACAGAAGCTGATGGAGAGGACTGTGGAGGATCAAAACCAGCAAGGAACTCACATCCAGATGCACATTCACAACCAGACACTGAGGACAAGACTGGAGACTCTTCTGAACCTGAGACTGATGACAGTAATGATTGGAAGGAGACCAGAGAATCTGATGACCCTTCAGAAAATGACAAACTTCCTGTTACTGACTGGAGATATTATCTCGACAAGAAGTTACCTACCTGTTCAGAGTGTGGGAAAACTTTTAGCAACACGACAAATCTGAAGGTGCACATGTTAATTCACAAAGGAGATAAACCTTTCGGTTGCATCGTTTGTGGCAAAAGGTTTTCTGAGAAGGCAAGGCTAACTCGTCACATGAAGCGTCATCCGGGAGAAAAACCTTTCAGCTGTCCAATTTGTCAGAAACGTTATAGACATAAAGGAGATGTTGGCAGACATATGAGACAGGGTTGTGACTTTTACCGGATTTATAAGAACTTGCAGACTAACCAACCTAAAAATAAGACCGACGTGAATCATGCAAATACTTAATTTTAAGATTATTTCTTTCGCCCCCAGAATTGTCCACTTTGATTGGAGGGTGAGCAATGAATCATATTAACTTGTTGTTTGTGGCTTAGTCCATGTGCAGTGTATAAAATGACTATATCCATGGTTCTCATGGTCATGGAGAACCTGGAATAGTCATGGAATTACACATCATATTTCCAGGCCTAGAAATGTCATGGAACTTTGAAAATCATTTGAAGCTCCAGAAAACTCATGGCAATGTGTTGTGTACCATAAGTTAGATGACACTAATGTAACAAAACAGTGAATCTATTTTCAGTAACTGACGGCGTAACATAGTTTTAAGGAAATAAACATTGGAGATTTGTTTTGTTTTCCTTTTTTTCTCTTGTTTTTAAGAGAACAGGTTTTCTATAAAAGCTTTTGGTGATTTTTTGTGAAACTAAAAAAAAAAACAAATCAATTTTTTGAAAGGCATGTTTTCTTTAAAAGTCTTTTAAATGATAACATTTATAATCAAAACTGTAAAAACTGAAAGTTGGATTTTCAAATTTTCAACAGTAACAAATTAGGTGGGATGCTGGAACTGTGAGCAGAGATTGAATCTTAAATATTTGAAAAATGACCAGGCAAATGGACAAGAAAAAAACTGGGTCCCTGAAAAGTCATGTTCATGTTTTGAAGTTTTGTCAGTATGTGGGAACTCTGTATATCATGAGCATTATGTGTAAATTGTTACATCTTTTGAGGCCATCAGCATGAGACTTCGTGGTGTTTCTGCTCTTGCTCTCCTGAGGCTCTTTGACTCGTTAAAACACACACAAAAAAACTCACCAACATGATCCGTCCCTCACAATCCGGACCAATATCTCCTTGTTTTTATATCTGCACGGCTTTCAGACTGCTGCTGTTTTTTAACCATGGAGCACCAGAGCTACTTACAAATACTATACTACTAATACTATTAATATCTGAACTTAATATTTTACTGTTAGTTTGTTTCCAGCTCACAGACAATAAATCACCTTGTTTGATGGCGTCGCAGTTTAAATGAGTTTAACAAAAGTGTGAGCCGATGACTGTGCGCTCCAGACCAACTTCATTGATTCACTTTAACACTTTAATTTCCAGCATTCCCAAGATCATGGAAGACCTGGAAATGTTGTGAAATTTCACAGTCATGTTTTCCAAGCCTAGAAAAGTCATGTAATAAAATTAAAAAAAAAAAAAAAAGTAATGTTTGGAAATTAAATAAATGGAATTTTGTTGTGTAGTAATAATGTTTATGTCTTCTCCTGTGAATAATCTTTCACATAATGTATAAAAGGTAACTGCCGTCGTAACGTAGCGCTAAAATGTGTTGATGTGTGGTGTATCGTTTCTTATCTCCTGCGTTTCTCTGTTTTCTCTCCTTGTTTTGTCTCTTCATTAATGCCAGCCAGCTGAAATTATCATAGAATCGTTTGTCATTGAAAAGTTATGGATGGAAGTTTTGAAATTTTACTAAAGGACAATATGTAAAATGTTTAGTTTAGTGCAGTTTACTCTCGTTTATAATCCCATCCAGGGGCATGCTGGGTAAGATAAAGAAAAGAAAAAAATAACCCTACTCTGCCTAGCCAGGGCTCACCTGTTGGGATCCGGCCAAATTAATGTGGAAAAAGACTTGCATTCTTGTCTATCTTTATTTTTCTGAATAATAAAAATTTGTGTGATGGATTTAAAAATGTTTGGTGATAATTTCGTCTTTTAAAGTTGTTGCCAATTTTGTTTTTTCTTCATAAAATGTTGGTGATTTTTTAAAATTTAAAATATTTGACTTTTTAATCTTTTTTAACTTGTTATTTTCCCTTTAACTTTTTTGTTATATTTCTTATTTTAAATTATTTTTTCATTTTTTAAGATACCATTCTTTCTTTAAAAGTAACCAAAATTAAACCATTTATCAAAGCCAGAAACTGTAAAAACAGAAGTAATTGTTAAGATTTTTTAAATTCAAATTCAAATTCCATTAGAAAAAGAAATCTGATGTTAAAACAGTGATATTTCATCCAAATCATGTGATTATTCATCTCATTTGAAATGTTCGCAAAAAATAAACGTTTGCACAAACGAACCAGCCGAACAATGATGTGAAAAACCACCAAAACGTTCCTCAGCTCCAGGATTTCAGCTTCAGCTCTGAACTTTCACACATTAAAGAGTCCGTTTTTAAACTCTAGCATCTCATTATGTTGCAGGGAGGGTCACCCAAGTAAAGAACAGTCCCTAATACTAGTGGACTTTTACTTTGAAGGCGAGCTGCCCCGGAAGCAGCATTCTCCTGTGTGAAACTGAGCGCAGTTTGACGAAGATGGCGTCGGGCAGAGCCGTCTGTTAGCAGAGAGTCTTTGTTGTGTTGATAAAGTGTGAAAATGTGTAAAGTCCAAATGCTGAGAGCGTTGGTGAAGCAGCGACTAACTGCGGCTGCTGAAGAGATATTTGGGCTGTTTGAAAGAACGATAGCAGAGTACGAGGAGGAACTTTCTCGATCAAAAGAGGAGAACGAGCGACAACGGAAACTACTGGACGCTGTTTTCAACCCTCAGCTCCGGTTACACAGAGCAGGTCTGTTTACCTGAGGGACTGTTCTCTATTTATCACAGCGGGGCTGTTTACCTGAGGGACTGTTCTGTATTTATCACAGCGGGGCTGTTTACCTGAGGGACTGTTCTCTATTTATCACAGCGGGGCTGTTTACCTGAGGGACTGTTCTCTATTTATCACAGTGGAGCTGTGTACCTGAGGGACTGTTCTCTATTTATCACAGTGGAGCTGTGTACCTGAGGGACTGTTCTCTATTTATCACAGCGGGACTGTTCTCTATTTATCACAGCGGGGCTGTTGAACTGAGGGACTGTTCTCTATTTATCACTGTGGGGCTGTTTTTTTAAAACCTCTCCGGCCTTCCTGACTCAAGTAGTATTAAAACTAAATAAAAAAATATTGAGTATATATATATATATATATATATATATATATATATATATATATATATATATATATATATATATATATCCATAGTCATGGATTTTGTACAAAGTGTGATGGACTCACGGCCCATCAGCTTTTCAACAGTGAACACATAAAACTTTACAGAACAAACTCACACTTAACAACTTTGGTTTCACATGAAAACACTTCTGAGACTAACCAAAGACCAAACGTCAGCCGACAGTAACGGCTGTCTGCAGGACTTCAGATCCGCCTCTGACTGTAACTTTTGGTCAGTGTAAGCGCTTGTGCGGACGTTAGTCTGCGGACAGAATATTCTCTGTGCAGAACAGAGTGTCAACCTGTTCAGAGGATTGTCCCACAACGTCGCTATGACGACCAGCTACACTGAGCCGGTACTATCTTCTAATGGAAAACGAGCCACAGAAAAGTACCCGATGCCAAAGGCGAGTAGTGTAGAGTAGAGCCGGTACCATGTAGTGGAGAAGTGCCATTAGAGACTTTAGGAAACACAAGGACCATGTGTTATCAGAGCAAGTTGCTCTGGAGTGATAACAGGTAACTATGAGCTCTCTAAGATATGACAGAGCTACACCAGGTCTGTATAAGCCGAGCAAGGAGCTGGTTCAAGACAAGTCTAAGCTGGTCTTAACTATGAGCTTCAGTTTTTGAGCTGTGATTTGAATGTTTGAACATTTCTCTAACATCTCTGTATGTGATTTCTGTTTTCTGCAGACGTTCAGCAGCTTTTGGTGGTTAAAGAAGAGGTTCCCCCCTCCACTGTGGACCAGGAGGATCCAGAGCCCCCACACATTAAGGAGGACCAGGAGGATCCAGAGCCCCCACACATTAAAGAGGACCAGGAGGACCCAGAGCCCCCACACATTAAAGAGGAGCAGGAGGAGCTGTGGAGCAGTCAGGAGGGAGAGCAGCTTCAAGGTCTGGAGGAGGCTGATATCACCAAGTTCCCATTCACTCCTGTCCCTGTGAAGAGTGAAGATGATGAAGAGAAACCTCAGTCCTCACAGCTTCATCAAAGACTAACTGAACAGATGGAAACAGAAGCTGATGGAGAGGACTGTGGAGGACCAGAACCAGACAGGAACTCACATCCAGATACACATTTACAACCAGAGACTGAGGATGATTCTCTGGATTCTTCTGAGACTGAGGTCAGTGTTGATGATTGGACAGGGACCAGAGAGGTTCCGGTCAGTGATAAGAGACGGAAGTCTGGTTCTGGTAAGAAACGATACAGCTGCTCTGAGTGTGGGAAGAGTTATGGTCGCAAGACACATCTGCAGGAGCACATGATAACTCATACAGGAGATAGACCATTTAGCTGCTCTGAGTGTGGGAGAAGATTTAGCCGTAAGGCACGCCTGAAGACACATATGAGAACGCATACAGGAGAAAGACCTTTCAGCTGCTCTCAGTGTGAGAAATCTTTTACAGAGAATGGAACTTTACAGAAACACATGAGAATTCACACAGGAGAGAAACCTTTTAGCTGCTCACACTGTAAGAGATCTTTTGCCCGCAGTGAATGTTTACTAAGACACAAGAGAACCCATACAGGAGAAAGACCTTACAGCTGCTCTGAGTGTGGGAAAAGATTTGGCCGTAACACATATCTGAAGATACACATGAGAACTCACACAGGAGAGAAAAGATTCTACTGTAGAGTTTGTGACCGAAAATACACTAGGCTTTATCATCTCAGAAACCATAAATGTGTCGGTTGTCAGTCCTCACAGCTTCATCGGGTTCAGACTGAGGAGAACAGAGAGGCAAAGCCTTCAGCCAGCAGCTCAACTCAACAGATCGAAACAGGAGCTGATGGAGAGGACTGTGGAGGACCAGAACCAGCCAGGAAGTCAAGAAAAACGAGAGAGAAATTATTCAGCTGCTCTGAGTGTGGAAAAAGTTTTAGTATGAATGAAACTTTGAAGAGACACATTAGAACTCATACAGGAGAGAAACCTTTCAGCTGCTCAGTTTGTAAAAAATCTTTTACACAGAGTGGACATTTACGGAAACACAGCAGAATTCACACAGGAGAGAAACCTTTTGTCTGCTCTGAGTGTGGAAAAAGATTTGGTGCGAGTGAAACTTTGATGAGACACCTGGGAACTCATTTAGGAGAGAGACAGTTTCACCGCTGCGGGTGCAGCAAAAATTTTCGTCTGAATGCAAATCTGACCAAACCAAATGATGCATCACACAGGAGAGAAACTGACCAGCTGCAGTGTTTGTAACAGAAGATTTTCCTGGAGTACACAGGGTTAAAACACAGAGTGGTGCTGGTCATCAGTCTCACAGCTTCATCAGACTCAGAGAGGCAGAGTCTCCAGCCAGCAGCTCAACTCAGCACATGGAAACGGTTTGTATGAGCATTGTTGAGGATTTCACAGAAATGCCTCGCTGTGTTTGGCTCTTTTACAACTTCCTGATGAGGTTACATCAGCCCCAGAGAAGCATGAACCCACAATAAGAAGTTTATGTATTTATTAAAAGCTTTTCATTTGAAGGGGGGGGGGGGGGGTCACCAGAGGCCCCAAAATATGATTATACCACAATACTAAAGTCACAGTATTTTGTTGTGATTTCAGTTTTTTGCTATATGCTGAGTTGTGCGATAATGTATTTGATTCAGTGCTGTCCTCCTCTGTTGGATTGGTTTTGTAGCGACGCTGGCAGTCTGCTGCTAAAGGTCGGACTGTCCCGGCCAGGTACATCGAGCGCCAGGTAACACCGGTCATGACGACATATTGCGTTTGCTGTGCTACGTTCTGCCTTAGCTATCTTGTATGAATAGTTTCCTGTAAGTGTGGTACCGTAAATAACGAAACACAGGACTGAATAAGAAGTAGCCCGACACAGGCAGCCTGTCCGCCATTGGCCGAACACGAACATCATTTGTAAATATTTATCTGAGCCCGACCCACCGGGTTACATCGGACTCGGGCCCACAGAGTCAGGTACCTTTGGTCTTTGAGGTGCGATGGGAGAATCTAAAAACTGGGAAAGAGAAACTATTAAGACACGATCATATATTGCCTGCCGAAAAAAACAGCCTAACGTGGACCTTAAGGTGTGTTTTCGCATCATTTTTGATAGTTGAGCTGGTTTTACCAGCTTGTGATGGTCACTGGAGGAGGAAAGTATGAAAACCAGTTCAGTCTTCTGTCGTGTGTTAGGCATAAAGATAAATGCATACGCTGGTTTTAGTTGGTCTTTGATGGTCTTAGATGGCTGTGACCCGGTTCTTGCTGGACTTTGGTGGTCTGAAATGCTGGTGTAATCAGCCTGTCAGGCTGTGCATATTTATCTTTATCTTCCTGTCAGAGAGCTGATTTACAGACACGACACGCTTTCCTCCCTCAGCTGTGAATGAAAAGCACTTTCTTTGTTGTGTTTGTTGCTGAAATGTTCGTTAATGTGGAATTAATATTTGTCATTTGATGGTATCTGTGCTGATATTTGTGTTCTGCAGCAGTGAAGCCAGTGTTTGATGGTTGTGATGATTATTCATGTGTTTGAAATAAACCCAACACTTCCTGAATGTTGTTGCTATTTTCAGTTTCAATAAAAAACTTTCCAGCTCTGGTGTGATGGATACAAAAGTGATGGTTCACCTGATTCGTGTTAAAAGATCAGTGGAAACATTGGAAAGAGTAAATTATAATGTTTCTGCCAATATTTTTTCATGCTTGTGTGATAAAAAAAGGAAAGCTGTCAATCTAAATACATGACAAACGAGTCATAATCTGCAGAGAGGCTGGGTAGGAACCGTGGTGCTCGGTTTTTAAAGAACACTTATGGGTACGGAAGGAAAGTTTTCTCTAAAAATCCCCAAAAAATATTTAGAAGAAAAGAAATGTTGCCAACATTTTTTGTTCAAAAATGACCAAAAATGTTAAAAAAAAAAAAAAAAGGACCATATGCATGTTTTCGTTTTTTAAAAAAAGCCAAAGAAAAGGAAAAAGGGACTACATTTTTCAGAAAACCTGCCTTCCACAATAGAAAACTACAACAAAGATGGCCGAATCAAAGATGGCGGCCGAGAGAGGTCTGCTGAGCTCATGTGGTGAGTTTCTTCTCTGAGCGTCACACGACTCATCGACGTCAAACAGCTGTCACAGAAAACCGGCCGATTACGGACCACAAAAACTCCCGACAGTAATCTCGGAGACATCAAAGCAACATAAAGAGGTCGAGTTCAGCGGTCCGGCTTCATCTGTGCTGATGCTGCGTCCACCAACACGGCGACGACACAGAGCTGGTGAAAAGTAGGAAAAAACCTGTTTAACCGACTTATGACGGCAGATCAGTCGAGTTTCGATTTTAGGATCATAAGACGCCTAAAACCACTTCATGATAAAAACTCGTTTTCGCTGATTCATGAATTGACTCTCCTGTTTTGTCTTCTGTTGTTCTGCCTGTTCGGTTCATGTTTTCATTATTTTGTATTTTCTATTTCGCATGTTTGTTCTTTCTGCATATCATGTCAGGTGTCTTTGGGAAACGCCATATCAGTCCTCTTTATTATTATTATTATTATTATTATGAACAAGTATCATGCTGATAACAAAAGAAAAACGCAACTAAATACATTTTTCAAAATGGATTAAACTTTAACTCAGTTTGAGTATTATCTAAGAAAGTTCTTATGAGCTTTTTTTCAGAAAATTGCTGTTATTTGGCTCAACACTTTAAAACAGCGAAACTCAACCCGCTACTCAACCAGGGGCCACAGGGGCCACAGGGGCCACAGGGGCCACAGGGGCCCAATACAGCTTTCTCAGATTTTTAGGTCAATTCGAAAGTGTTAGGATGTTTCTATGATTTTAGGACATTACTCAGATTTTTAAAAACGTGTTTAGGATTTTTGGGATTAAGTGTGCATGCAGCCTGATGCAGCCATTTCTGCTTGTTTTTCTTAATTTTTCCTGCTTTTAGCTTTTTTAAAAAACTTGTTCTATTTATTTTGCATTTTTCCATTGTGTCCTCTCAAAACATGCTGTGAGAGAGAGATCTTTTTCCACTATTTCACCACGAGGATAAAAAATGTGTTTCTGATTCTGACTTTAGGACATTTCTAGGATTTGAGGACGTTTTTAGGATTTTGGGACATTTCTAGGATTTGAGGACATTATTGTCTTAGCTGTGTCCTCTGTCGGGGGAGTGGGGGATCCTCCTCTGGTTCTTTATTTGATGAACAAGCTCTATTTTGATGCTGTTTTATGTCTGAATAAGAAAATGGTTTGGGGGGCCCCCCGACACCCTCTCAAGGGCCAGTCTGGAATGAAGATATGAACCAAAAACAACGAAGAAAAAGAAGAGGGCCAAGGACTGACCTCTGTGGGACCCCAAACTAAATGTTTACTTCATGAAACGGGCGCTCTTAATAGGTTCATACAGTTTTTATTATTTATTTCTTAAATACTCACGTAACCACTGAAGAACTGAACCTTGACAGTCAGAAGAACTTAAGTCTGGCTGGTAAAATGTTATAATTAACCACATCAAAAACTTTTTATTAGTCCAGAAAAATTCTGACTATGTATTTCTATCTAGGGCTGACGGAGTCTTATCAACCAGTGATAAAACATCCACATATGACAAGTAGCTTTACAATCTGTCTTATTACCACACACCCAATGAACTTCCACTTTCCATAAAAGATTTCTTTCAGACTCAGAAGCAGACAGGTTTTTCTCCTGTATGAGTTCTCATGTGTGCCTTCAGATGTGACTTGAGGCCGAATCTTTTCCCACACTCAGAGCAAATGAATGGCTTCTCTCCTGTGTGGATTATCATGTGTCTCTGTAAACTTCCGCTCTGTGTAAAATCTTTGTTGCAAATAGAGCAGATGAACGGTCTCTCTCCTGTGTGAGTTCTCCAGTGCTCCTTCAGATTGCCCTTTGTGCCAAATCTTTTACCACACAGTGAGCAGTTAAATGGTTTCTCTACTTTGTGGATTGCCATGTGTATCTGTAAACCTTCACTCTGTGTAAAAGATTCCTTACACACTGAGCAGCTGAATGTTTTTTCTCCTGTGTGAGTTCTCATGTGTCTCTTCAGACTGCCATTGGTGCTAAATCTTTTCCCACATTCAAAGCAGCGAAATCGCTTCCTACCAGAAGGACATCTTAAATCACTGACAGGCACTTGATCATTTTTCAGACAGTTTAAACCTGACTGAGGTTCTCTGGTCTCCTGCCAATCATCACTGTCAACAGTCTCAGGTTCAGGACAGTCTCCAGTCTTGTCCTCACTGACCAGCTGTAAGTATCCGTCTGGATGTGAGTTCCTGTCTGGTTCTGGTCCTCCACAGTCCTCTCCATCAGCTTCTGTTTCCATCTGTTCAGTTAGTCTTTGATGAAGCTGTGAGGACTGAGGTTTCTCTTCATCATCTTCACTCTTCACAGGGACAGGAGTGAATGGGAACTTGGTGATATCAGCCTCCTCCAGACCTTGAAGCTGCTCTCCCTCCTGACTGCTCCACAGCTCCTCCTGCTCCTCTTTAATGTGTGGGGGCTCTGGGTCCTCCTGGTCCACCCTGTCGGGGGGAACCTCTTCTTTAACCACCAACAGCTGCAGGAGGTCTGCAGGAAACTCTGAAACACACAAACACACATTGAGACAAATTGTGATTTCATGTTATCTCGGTGTGTAATGTTCATCTCTGTTTGGCGTTCAGCTGAAAAGCAGCTTGCTTTGGTTCAAAAAATCCTGTGAGAAAGGAAACTACCCTAAGACAGATTAGGTCTACACCTGTAGATACAAGTGGAACATGACTTAATGTCTCCACCACAGCGAGGCTGTAAATCCATGTTCGGCGTGATGGCCTTTTTAAAGACACATAAAAGCTTCAGAGAACACAGCGGGGGATTAACTGACGGATTTTATGCCTGAGAACTAAACCTGAAAGTCTCTTAGGCTTGTGCTAAGTTCCCCCCGTGGACATGGGTTAGGGTTAGGGTTAGGGTGATATGTGACCCGTAACATTTAACTAAGCCAAAAAAGAGAAGAAGCTCTTCTTTCTTTGTCCTTGACCTCCACAGAGGTGGGTTGAGGCAGTAGCTCTCTGAGCACGCCTCCTCAGGCAGCCATGCTAAACTTAATAGTCGAGGTCACCTGATAAGTTGGTGCCTGCAGCAGAAACAGAGCTGGCAACATAGTTTATCAAGCAACAAGAACAAAGCCGAGTTATCACAGAACTGCTAACTCTGTCGGGACACAAAGAGCAACCTCCTCTGACCTGCACCACTGAAACACAGCAAAGACTGAACCAGAACCACCAGCCTTCTGAGCCAGGCTCCTCCGCAACGGACAATCAGCGGCTAACAAGCTGCACGGCAAAGCAACAAAGCTTCCCTCCATTCATGAACTGATAGCGTACCGACTGGGCGCAGCATTCAAGACATTTGTCACTGTAACAAGTTTTGATTTAATGTTTTGTTGTTGTCACCTCAATGTAGTCACATTAAATGTCAGTTTGATCAGATCGTTGCATGAGAGCAGCAGCGATAATGTGGTGCAATGTACCTGAACAGTTTGTAAAAGTTGTCTCCGTTACAAATGTCTCTCTATTTGGCTTGATGACCCGCTGTGATAAATAGAGAACATTCCCTCAGTTAAACAGCTCCACTGTGATAAATAGAGAACAGTCCCTCAGGTAAACAGCTCCGCTGTGATAAATAGAGAACAGTCCCTCAGGTAAACAGACCTGCTCTGTGTAACCGGAGCTGAGGGTTGAAAACAGCGTCCAGTAGTTTCCGTTGTCGCTCGTTCTCCTCTTTTGATCGAGAAAGTTCCTCCTCGTACTCTGCTATCGTTCTTTCAAACAGCCCAAATATCTCTTCAGCAGCCGCAGTTAGTCGCTGCTTCACCAACGCTCTCAGCATTTGGACTTTACACATTTTCACACTTTATCAACACAACAAAGACTCTCTGCTGTTGCCACTGACGACATGTTAATTAGAGAGCAACATCCGGTTCCGCTGCTACTCGGTGGGGAACCTTCAAAATAAAAGCCAGTAAATTTATAAATTAGATCTATCTCCATCTTCAGTTACCTAACATCTTTATCCACACAGTAAATGTGTTATTTAAATTGTGCTGATTTTTAAATGTGTAAAAACTTCTTCAAATTGCCTTGGACACCAACAAGTTCTTTGGTTCGTGGGTCTGTTATAGATCGGTTTGGTACTGTTCACGTGACGTTTCGAAACCCGTCTCGAGCTACGTGCCGAAGTCCGGAAGTGACGAAACGTTTCGAAACAGTTCGATCTTGGGGGTCGACTTCGCCATCTCCAGCTGTAAGTCTTATTTTGAAGGCCACCCCGGCAGTGTTGGTGTGTACTTCCGCCGGTGTGACGGTGATCTCGGTTAGCAGAGTGAACCGTTAGCTGGATCTGAATAACGGCAGAAAAACAAACCGTTAGAGTTTAGTTCAGTAACCGGAGCAGAGATGGACCGACACCGGAAACTGCTGCTGCACGAGGCTTCAAACCCGAGAAGAAGAAGAAGAAGAAGAGGTTTGTTTTCTTCCTGCTAACGATGCTAAGCTAACGTTAGCTGTTAGCCGCAGCTAGCTTCAGTATGAACCTTTATTGTTTGATTATTTGTTGATTAGAACCAGCGGAGAAAAGTAACGGAGTCCATTTTTCAAGTACTGTAGTCCAATGTAAAGATACTTTACTCTGAGTATTTGCTGTTAAATTCTCTAATCTGTGAAACATAAACAGCTGACCGATGTGACGGTCGATACAGTGACTCTTTGAGCTGGGACATTTTCTGAATTTGCACGATGTGACCATGCCCTCTTAACAAAGGAAACTACAGCAAAAACTTTGCTACAGGATCTTTAACATTATTGTGTAAGTCATGCGCAACTTCCGGCCCGCGGGCCAAATCTGTCACAGTAACAATAAAGTGATTGACTCTGCGAATTGTTTTTGTCCTTTTAATATCCATAAGGTGCATAAGTGCATGAAACAGCATCAAAATACAGTTTGTTTATCACACCTCCACACCCCCAACAGAGGTCCTGGCTAAGACCCTAATGTCCTAAAATCCTGGAAATGTCTTAAAATCTAAGAAAGAAAGCCGAAAAGTGTCAAATCCGAGTCATGTCCTGACATCCAAGAAATGTCCTAAAATCTTAGAAATGTCCCAATATCTTAGAAATTTCATAAAAGTGCTAGAAATGTCCCCAAATCGTAGAAATGTCATTAAACATTAAGACACTGCTTAAAATCCAAGAAACACCCTATCATCCGAGAAACATCCTAAAATCCTTTAAGCATCATAAAATCCTAGAAAAGTCTTAAAATCCATGAAATGTCCATTAATCCTAGAAATGTCCTACAAGCCCAGAAACGTCCCAAATTCCAGGAATTGTCCTAAAATCCTGAAAGTGTCCTGAAATCCTAGAAATGTCCCTATTTCCTTGAAATGTCCTAAAATCTAAGAAAAGTCCTGTTAACGTTCCTGTTATAATGGAAACTTCACATAACATTTTAAACAACAAAAATTTTATTTTGAAAATAAAAATTAGTTACTGTCGTCCTGGGTGCAGTTCTGGGGGGTTTCATAACTGTCCATCCGTCCATCTATCCATCCATTGTCGTCCACATATCCGGGGCAGGGTCGCAGGGACAGCAGGCTGAGCTGAGTACTCCAGATGTCCCTCTCCTCAGCAACACTTTCCTGCTCATTCTGGGGGACCCCAAGGTGTTCCCAGGCCAGATGAGATGCATAATCCATCCAGCATGTTCTGGGTCTTTCCAGGGGTCTTCTGCCAGTTGGAAGTGCCAGGAACACCTCTAATAGGAGGTGCCCAGGAGGATCCTGATCAGATGCCTGAACCACTTCAGCCGGCCCCTTTTGACATGAAGTAACAGCGACTCAATTCAGCTGCTTATATCCTTGATCTTATTCTTTCTGTTACTACCCAGGGCTCATGACTATAGATGAACTTCAACACATAGATGGGGCAGTAAATCAGGAGCTTTGCCTTTCGACTCAGTATCTTCTTCACCACGACAGTCTAACGCACCTCCAGCATCACTGTGGATGCTGCACCAGAATTCCTGTTCATCTCACGCTCCATTCTACCCTCGATTGTGAGCAACACTAAGATACTTGAACTCCTTTGCTTGGGGCAACAACTGTCCCCCTACCCAGAGGGGACAGTCCACTGTTTTCCCGCAGAGAACCATGGCCTCAGATTTTGAGGTGCTGACTCTCATCCCGGCTGCTATAAACTCGGCAGTACATGCTGGGAGGTCATGGTCTGATGAAGCCAACAGAACCACATCATCTACAAAGAGTAGAAATGCTTCTGAGGTCCCCAAACTGCAGCCTTTCCTCCCCCCGGCTGCGCCTTGAGATCCTACTTGCAGGAGAGCGAGGAGTGTTGCCATCTTCACCACCCTGGGAGTGTTTCAAAAACGCAGATATTTTTATCTGCTTTTCAGGTGGTTGCTGCGACACATTTTCCAAAGCACACTCTCTGTCTGCTGGTGGGAGTGTGCTCACCTGTGTGCGTGCACACGTGTCTGTGTGTGTGCGATACAGAGAGCAGGGGAGAATTGTAAATGCGTGACGATGTAGAGATAGAAATGACATGCCGTCGTGTAAATAAGATAAATAACAGAAGAAGAAGGCTCTAGGGTAGGCCCCAGTAACCCCATTCTCGGAGAGATACTTATGTTTCGAAATTGCCAAGTCATCTAGGCCTTCTTTGGACAGCTCTTAGTCTGGCCCCTTCCCTGGGAGACTCTACCAGGAGCTATTTACTCTGGACAAAACAGCTCTCGGGATCACTGGGACACACAAAGCCATCCACCATGTAAAGGTGATGATTCTTGAAGGGGAATTCACTACTGTTCAGATCATAAATTGCCTGCACCGCTGTGGCTGGGGTGTTGCTGAGTCCTTGAATGAAGCTCATTTTCAGGATGTTTCCCAAAAGAATCTTTAATTGAGTAAAACTGTTGATCTCAGATGACTTAAACTTGGCACTTAACTTTCTTTAGTGACTCAAAGGCCATGTTAACATTTTCTGAAAGAAGTTTCATTTATAGTTAAGGATTTGAACATTTGTTTGTTTATTTGTGTTTCAGATTTACCTTCAGATGTTCAGAAAGTGATCGTTGGTGAAGAGGAGCAACACCAGCTGTTGGTTGTTAAAGAAGAGGTTCCCCCATCCACTGTGGACCAGGGGGACCCAGAGCTCCCACACATTAAAGAGGACCAGGAGGACCCAGAGACCCCACGCATTAAAGAGGAACCGGTGGACCCAGAGCCCCCACACATTAAAGAGGAGCAGGAGGAGCTGTGGAGCAGTCAGGAGGGAGAGCAGCTTCAAGGTCTGGAGGAGGCTGATATCACCAAATTCCCATTCACTCCTGTCCCTGTGAAGAGTGAAGATGATGAAGAGAAACCTCAGTCCTCACAGCTTCATCAAAGACTAACTGAACAGATGGAAACAGAAGCTGATGGAGAGGACTGTGGAGGACCAGAACCAGACAGGAACTCACATCCAGATACACATTTACAACCAGAGACTGAGGACAAGACTGGAGACTCTTATGTTGCTGAGATAGAAGTCAGTGTTGATGATTGGGAGGAGGCCAGAGAACCTCAGTCTCGTTTAAACTGTCATAATAAAAATGAAGTCCCAGTGAGTCCCGTGACAGGTATTTCTGATGAAAACGCTTTTAGCTGTTCTGAGACTGGAGACTCTTCTGAACCTGAGACTGATGACAGTGATGATTGGAAAGAGACCAGAGAACCTCAGTCAGGCTTAAACTCTCTAAAAAATGAGGAAGTCCCTGTCAGTGAGAAACCATTTGGTTGCCCTAAGTGTGGGAAAAGATTTGGTAATAGTGGATATCTGAATAGACACATGAGAATCCATGCAGGAGAGAAACCTTTCACCTGCACAGTGTGTGGTAAAGGTATCATTGAAAGTAGAAATCTGAAGAGACATATGAGAACTCACACAGGAGAAAAACCTTTCACTTGTTCAGTATGTGGAAAAGCTTTCATTGATGGCAGACAATTGAAGATACACATGAGAAATCACACAGGAGAGAAGCCATATGATTGCTCAGTTTGTGGCAAGAGGTTTGCTTTACAAACAAGTTGTATAAGACACATGAGAACTCACACAGGAGAGAAACGATTTGGCTGTGATGTTTGTGACAAAGAGTTCATTTGGCCTCATCAGCTCAGAGCCCATCAGTGTGTCGGTGGTCAGTCCTCACAGCTTGATCAGACTCAAACTGAGGAGAACAGAGAGGCAGAGCCTCCAGCCAGCAGCTCAACTCAACAGATAAAAACTGAAGCTGATGGAGAGGACTGTGGAGGACCAGAACCAGCCAAAAACTCACATCCAGATACAAATTTGCAACCAGGTACTGATGATAGTGTGGAAAGTGATAATTGGAAGGAGACCAAAGAACCTCAGTCAGGTTTAATCTCTCCAAAAAATGACTGTGAAAAACCATTCATCTGCTCTGAGTGTGGGAAGGGATTTGGTAGCATAGGTTATCTCCATAGACACATGAGAACTCATGCAGTTAAGAAAACAGTCAATTGCCCAGTGTGCGGTAAAGATTTCCTTAAAAATGGATATCTAAAGAGACACATGAGAACTCACACAGGAGACAAACCTTTCAGCTGCTCAGTTTGTAACAAATCTTTTGCATGGAGTGGATATTTACACACACACATGAGAATGCACTCAGGAGAGAAACCTTTCACTTGTTCTTTTTGTGATCAAAGTTTTTTGCAAAAAACACATCTGAGCAGACACATGCTAACTCATACAGGAGACAAACCTTTCAGCTGTGCTGTTTGTAATAAATCTTTTAGTCAGAGTGGAAGTTTACAGACTCACATGAAAATCCACACAGGAGAGAAACCTTTCAGCTGCCCAGTATGTGGGAAAGCTTTCATTGACAGCAGACCAATGAAGAAACACATGAGAATTCACACAGGAGAGAAACCTTTCAGTTGCTCGGTTTGTGAGAAAAGATTTTTGTGCAAAGCAGATCTAAAGAAACACGAGATAACTCATACAGGAGAGAAACCTTTTAGTTGTTCTCTTTGTGGTAAAGGTTTTATACAAAAGATCAATTTGACCGACCACATGGCACTTCACACAGGAGAGAAAAGATTCAGCTGCAGTGTTTGTAACAAAGCATTTGCCTGGCGTCATCAGGTCAAAAGACATAAATGTGTCGGTCGTCAGTCCTCAGAGCTTCAACAATCAGCAGGGAGCTAAACAGACAGAAAATACCCTACATGAGCAATAATCAGACACAATTAGTTGTAGATAACAAATACACAGTCAGAGTTTTTCTGGATTTATCAAAAGTTAATCAGTTAATCATGACATTTTATTTGCCAAATTAATCCCTTTGGCTTTCAAGGTGTGGCACCTCAGTGGTTATGAGTATAATTGAGAAACAGATTGAATCACTGTGAAGTCACGACACACAACAGTCACAACTGGCTGTTGATTGATTTGACTTCAGTTGCAGAGATATGTGAATTTGGCAACTTGTTTATTTCATTTTCAGCTGCAACTAACAATTACAGAGAAATAGTTAAACACAGTTGTCTGAAATATCGGAGAGTTTTACTGTGCTGATTTTATCTCCTGTGCTGCCTTGCTCTTTGATAAACCAAATATACCGACACAGAAGCTAAACCACAGGGGTGCCTCAAGGATTTGATGACATTGGGGTAAACTTTAATTTAATTTCTTCTTAAACCACGTTTAAGAACAATGTTAATAAACCTACCTTGTACCTCGTACCTTAGACGAGTCTTTAACCCACTTATAGTCTGAGGATTTCATCTAGAACCCACCCAAGAGGTTCTACTGAGAACCCCTTTATTTTCCAAGGGTTTTATCTAGAACCCACCCAGGGGGCTCAGAAATAGTGATTGAATATATCACCCATAGGTCTCTCTTCTACAAACTATGGTTTTAGTTTTTTAATGGATCTCTTTGTCATTTAACAAACTCTTTCTGCAAAAAAGGGTTCTTCAGAAGCAAATGGTTGTTGGTAGAATCTCAGCCCTTCAGGGTGAACCCTGTTATTTCTTAGAGTGTGGGGGACACTGTTTTCTCTAGCAAGTAGGATGTATGTAATCAAAAGTGCTTTTCTCGTTATGCAAACATCTTGTGTGGGGTCCCCCAAGGGCCAGTCCTCGGCCCTCTTTTGTTTTCTGTATGTAAAAGACCTGTCTCCGAAACTGTATTTATTTTGCTGATTTTACCTGTCTTGTTAAAAATGTTGGAAATCGGATAAATGTAATCAACACAATTGCACATGATGCTAAATGGTTTAAAGTGAATTATCTGTCTCCAAATATCAAGAAAAGTAATTTTAACATTTTGTAACTGAAAATAAGAATTACTGTATAAATATACAAGGTGTACAAATAACCCCAGTCTTTTGTACAGTTTTTGTTGTTGTTGTTGTTTTCTTTTCAGGTGTACTTGTAGAAGGCAAGCATGTTTAGAAGCAACATACTGACTGCATTTAAAAACACTAGAAAAAGTATTGTAATTATTTTGCTTTATTATAGCTTATTGCTTTCCAATTTAAGTAAATTGGTTGGATATCTTCCAAAAATGCAATGAGCAACTTAACAGGCTGTGGCTCTAAAATAGCATAAAATTAGTAAAAAAAAGTTACAAGAAACTGACCTGATTTTTTTTTTTTTTTTTTTTTTTTTTAAAAAAGACAAATTTCTTTTGAAGAAAAAATGGTAGTTGTAAAAAAAAACCACAACCAATGAAACAAAAGCAATAACCAAAAGGACTTTTTTAAATAATGAAATTATATAAAATCATGATTTTATTTTATTTATCGTATGTGATGTTTTGTCTTTTTTTTATATGGACCCTGAGTCTGGAATAAAGGATTGACTGATTAATTTATGTATGTATATATATATATATAAACAAAAGCCAAACATTTTTAATGTTTAAAAAAAATCAACTTTTTTTAAAGACAGAAATTCTTGGAAGGCATGTTTTCTTTAAAAATCGGCAGAAGAAGTAATACAACAAACAAAATATGGTTATTTAAAATTGTATGCCCCTTGCCAAAGACAAAAAAAACCCCAAAACCTCCCTCCCCCTTATTGCACAAACTCCTCCCTTCTCACAAATAGTTCCCGTATTTGGAAGCTGTGTTAAGAATATTTTGACCATGAATCTTCCAGTTTTTATAAATGTCATTCTTGTAGCTCTGGATTATAATAGTTTTATCTTCCTGCAGTGAGTAAGCCTTCTGGGCTTTTATTGTGAAGGTGAGCAGCTGCTGTGCCCCGGAAGCAGTATTCTCTCCTGTGTGAAACTGAGCGCAGTTTGACGAAGATGGCGTCGGGCAGAGCCGTCTGTTAGCAGAGAGTCTTTGTTGTGTTGATAAAGTGTGAAAATGTGTAAAGTCCAAATGCTGAGAGCGTTGGTGAAGCAGCGACTAACTGCGGCTGCTGAAGAGATATTTGGGCTGTTTGAAAGAACGATAGCAGAGTACGAGGAGGAACTTTCTCGATCAAAAGAGGAGAACGAGCGACAACGGAAACTACTGGACGCTGTTTTCAACCCTCAGCTCCGGTTACACAGAGCAGGTCTGTTGGAGCAGCTTTAAGCTTCAGATATTCTTTATAATTGTCTAAAATGACCGTTAAACGTGTCTGGGTTTTGTGTGAATCTGGATTTATGTCTCGTGATCGGTTCTTTCCTGACTCGATCAGCTGACAGAGACCACAGACTCGTTTCCGGGTAAAGCAAAAACTCTGATTTCACACATAATACACATAATAATTATTATGAAATAGACAAAACATGTGAACAAACATGAACTATGTGGTGCTGAAATGAGGAGGTTTGAGGTAGACCAGGTTACCCAAAAAGATGGAGGACATGACAGCTCCCGAAACTGGAAACATCTGGATCGCCCCCTGCTGGCTGTACGGGTCAGATTAAAGTCCATAAGTCACAATTAATTTTAAAAAAGAAAAGAAAAAAAAAAAAACAGAGATAGAGCTCTCATTTTTATTTCCTAAATTCGCAACATGTTGTTTATTATGAGGATGCCCATCAGCTGACACCTAGGAGACAAGCTGTTCTTCCTGGGGTCCAAGACAACAACATAACAGAGACAAATAGTAATAAAAGTTAATAATAATAATAATAATAATAATAATAATAATAGTAGTATTCAATAAAATAAATGAAGAAATAAGTAAACAAATAAAATAATAGTAATGACAATACAAAAATACAATTATATGACCATAGTTTTTTATCACCTTTGTGTTGTGTTTCACTGTGGTCCCTATCATCTGAAATGTCCTGACCAGTCAGATTGTTTTACAGGAAACGTGTTCACAGTATTAGAATAGAAGAACTTCAGCAGGTTAAAGTGTCGGGTAAAAGTGCGACTTTCCTTTCCACTCAGCAGGCCCTGAACTCTGTTGGGCAGAAAAATATGAGATTTACAATATTAATCTTTTGGTGTTTTTACATCAGGCTTACTTCTTACTTTTTAGATGTTTTAATGCATTGTACAAGTTCAAGTATTCTTTGTTTGTATCTAAATAAATAGATTGAGAAATAAATATATATTCTCATTACAACTTTGCTTAGGCAACAAATCCACAGTGGCCTAAAACTTTAGCACAGTACTGTTCAGTCTAAGGTTAAAAGGACATTAATAATCATTTCTTTAATTGTGCCTGCTTAGCCAGTTTCGCTCATGTTCAATTGTTGTTGCTGGGCAGGTTTGATGACGACCAGTTTGTCAACCTCGCAGACCACCTGCACGTCACTAAACCGCCTCCATCATGGTGAGTACAGTTTGGTTATTATTCTTTGTCATGATTGTATTTCTTTTGTTATTTACGACATCTATCGCTCGTCTGTCCGTCCTGGAAGAGGGATCCCTCATCATCCTCTGCCGCTCTTCCTGAGGTTTCTTCCTTTTATCCCCCGTTACAGGGGTTCTTTTTCCGGAGTTTCTCCTTAGGTGATGTGAGGGTCTGAGGGTCGCTGTAAAGCCCTCTGAGGCAAACCCTGTGTTCTGAAAATGGGCTTTGTAAATAAACTTGAATTCAATCGAATTAAATTAGTACACTACAGACCGTATATACTAATAGATTATTGACCTTAATTTTACTAGACACTATTTGATCAAATGTAAATAAATATTTGCTAAAAAGACCGTAGGCCAACTTCAGTTGGTGGCCAACAGTTGACAAACCAAATCTATGACATTATGCTTCCCATTTACTTCTTCAAGCATAATGGAAACGAGTTTCAGCACTTAGAGCATGACATAGCACATGTATCATTATTATTATATTACAAAAAAAGGAAAAATTAAAGAACTGATAGTGTTAGAGCTAATCAGTGCTACAGTCTTTAATAATTTAGCCACAGGGTCCAAATACTATTGACTTACAGCACCGATCCTGCAGTACAACTATCCCCAAATAAAAGTAAGTTGTTGGTCGGTGCAGAGGGAAGTAAGTGATAAGCAACGGTAAGAACATTGTTGGTTGGTGCAGTGGTAAGTAAGCTTTTGGATGGTGCCATTGTATCTATTTTGTCAAATGGAGGCAACTTGGTCTGACTTTGAAAAACCCTGATGAACAGAGCTGGTTTATGACATCACCTCCTGTCTCGCCTCTGTTCACCAGCGTCTGTATTTAACCCAATCTGTCATTCAGCATTTCTTTCATCTGTCTTTCAGAGTAAATGGAAAGTGTTTCTGTTGTCTGTCTTTTCGGTTTGAGTTCTTGTTGTGGACATTAGTGTGTATACATAATATTGTCAGTGCAGTACAGAGTGCCATCCTGTTCCTGTATCAAACAGAAAGGAAGACGCACACTGTTACAATCACGGTTTTCCTTAATGTGTGTTTCCTGCCTCCTGCAGATGTCCAGCAGCTGTTGGTGGTTGAAGACAAAGTCCCCCCCTCCAGTGTGGACCAGGAGGACCCAGAGCCCCCACACATTAAAGAGGAGCAGGAGGAGCTGTGGAGCAGTCAGGAGGGAGAGCAGCTTCAAGGTCTGGAGGAGGCTGATATCACCAAGTTCCCATTCACTCCTGTCCCTGTGAAGAGTGAAGATGATGAAGAGAAACCTCAGTCCTCACAGCTTCATCAAAGACTAACTGAACAGATGGAAACAGAAGCTGATGGAGAGGACTGTGGAGGACCAGAACCAGACAGGGACTCACACCCAGATACACATTTACAACCAGACACTGAGGACAAGACTGGAGGGGTTTCAGTAGCCGAGATTGAAGTCAGTATTGATGATTGGGAAGAGAGCAGAGAACCTCAGTCAGGTTTAAACTCTTACAAGAGAAATGATGTCCCACTCAGTCCCATGACATGTATTTTTGGAGAACCCCCATTTAGCTGTTCTGAGACTTCAGACTCTTCTGAACCTGAGATTGATGACAGTGATGATTGGAAGGAGACTGAAGGACCTCAGTCAGGTTTGAACTCTCTGAAAAATTATGAAGTCCCTATTGGTGCTTCAAGACGTAGTGCTGGAGAGAAACCATTCAGCTGCGAGTGTGGAAAAAGATTTGGCACAAAGACACATCTAAAGAAACATATGAAACTTCATACAGGAGAAAAACCTTTCAGTTGCTCAGTGTGTAAGATTTACTTTACAAGGAGAGGAAGTTTGCAGACACACATGAGAATCCACACAGGAGAGAAACCATTCATTTGCTCATTTTGTTGTAAAAGTTTCACACAAGCAGGAAGTTTGAAAAGACATATGAGTATCCACACAGGAGAGAAAAGATTCAGCTGCAGTGTTTGTGACCGAAGATTCGTTTGGCTTCATCAGCTCATAAACCATCAGTGCGTTCGTCAGTCCTCACAGCTTCATCAGAGTCCAACTGAGGAGAACAGAGAGGCAGAGCCTCCAGCCAGCAGCTCAACTCAACACATGGAAACAGGAGCTGATGAAGTGGACTGTGGAGGACCAGAACCAGCCAAGACCTCAGAACCAGATACACATTTACAACGAAACACTGAGGACAAGATTGAGGGATTTCTTAAACTAAAGACTGAAGAAAGTGTTGATTTGAAGGAGCCCAGAGAGCCTCAGTCAGGTTTTAGCTCTCTGAAAAATGATCCATTCCCTGTTTGTGATTCAAGATGTTCTGCTGGAGAGAAACCATTCAGGTGCTCTGAGTGTGGGAGAGGATTTAGCACCAAGGGAAGTCTCAAGGAACACATGAGAACTCATACAGGAGAGAAACCTTTCAGCTGTTCAGTTTGTAAGAAATCTTTTACACAGGGTGGAAGTTTACAGAAACACATGAGAATTCACACAGGAGAGAAGCCTTTCAATTGCTCAGTTTGTGATAAAAAATTCCTGAACAAGGCACATCTGAAGACACACATGATAACTCATACAGGAGAGAAACCTTTCAGCTGTTCACTGTGTGGTAAAGCTTTTATTGAAAATGGAAATCTGAAGAAACACATGAGAACTCATACAGGAGAGAAACCATTCAGCTGTTCATTCTGTAATAAATCTTTTACACAGAATGGAAGCTTACAGACACACATGAGAATTCACACAGGAGAGAAACCTTTTAGCTGCTCAGTTTGTGATCAAAGATTTTTGAGCAAGGCACATCTGAAGACACATATGATAAGTCATACAGGAGAAAGACCTTTCAGCTGTTCAGTATGTGGTAAAGGTTTCAATGACAATGGAAATCTGAAGAAACACATGAGAACTCACTCAGGAGAAAAACCTTTCAGCTGCTCAATTTGTGATCAAAGATTTTTGCAAAAAACAGATCTAAAGAGACATATGATAACTCACACAGGAGAGAAATTCTTCAGTTGCTCAGTTTGTAATCAAAGCTTTTTGCAAAAACCAAATCTGAAGAGACACATGATAACGCATACAGGAGAGAAACCTTTCATGTGCACATTTTGTGGTAAAAGATTTATACAGAAGGTTCATCTGACACACCACATGGTGCGTCACACAGGTGAAAAGAGATTTAGGTGCATGGTTTGTGACCAAAGATTCACTTGGCTTTATCAGCTCAGAAACCATCAGTGTGTCGGTCATCAGTCCTCACAGCCTCATCAAAAACAAACTGAAGAGAACAGAGAGGTGGAGCCTCCAGCCAGGAACCAGCATCCAGAGACACATTTACCACCAGTTACTGATGACAAGACTGGAGACTCTTCAACTAAACTGAACTGATGAGAAAAACAACAACAAATGCATCTTATATCAGTAACAGTATAGATATAGCGGAAACCCCAGTGGCTTCAAATGTTAAGTACTTCAGTGGTTGCATGAGTATGTTAGAAATGGAAAACAGCATTATCCAATCGAAAGTGTTCTTATAAAGCAAACATCTTGTGGTGGATTCCACAAGGGTTAATCCTTGGCCCCCTTCTTTTTATTCATTATATAAATGACCTAGCCTCTATCTTGCCAATATCTTGCACACCCCTAAAGTTGCATTAATATGAGTGTTTTGACCACAGATAACAGTGCTGGGCTAACCCATGACAAAAGTCATTATTTAACTTTAGCTACAGTAGCTGTATAGTCGACTCATGTAATGCTATTGCAAAGTTAGGAAGTGAACGAGACTGACTTGCAGAGATTTCATTAGAATGGAATGACACAATGTGATGTGACGCTACTATCAACGCGACAAAAGTCTGTCTTTTCTTATTGTTTGGTTGAGATACAGCTAAGATTAATACTGTTGTTATAAAACTTGTACAGAAAATACTGACCGCAGTTGAGATTTTTTTTTTGTTTTTTGTATACATAGTTGCTAAAATGCTGCTGATCTGCATCAAGATTATTCTGTCTCTTCATTGTTTTGTTTATCAAAATAATTTTGACTATAATGTTTTGAATCTGCTTCAGCTTTGTGAAATGTGCTGTTTGTTAAGTGTTTGTCATGTTCTGACAACAAAAAAATAGTTTTAACCACAATTATCCATCTGGTTTCTTCAACTTTCACTCATGACCAAAAGTCAACCTTACTCATGAACTCCCAGCTGAGTGCCATTGTATTGGAGTTCTCACTGGGGAACGAGATAATTGGTTAATTGCGACTACAAGTCGCTGAAAGGTCCCTGACTGTTGTTTGTGTTTCTGTACCAAACAGCTGTTTGAAGTACCTGGCCCTCCTGGACTTTCTGGGGGTGCTCTTGAAGCAAATTTGCAAATCGTAGGATCGTGAAGGGATGTCCCACCTTGCTCTGCCTCTTATCGGCTTATCCTAACCCTAAGAAATCCCATTCCCCTTGCCTAAACCTAACCAATCCAACCACCAAAGGCAACAAGTAGTAACCAATCACAGGAAGCGTAAGTTGGGTCATTCCTCCACCATTACCAGATTCATAAATCTGCGTCCTGAAAGGGGTACCAACTGGGGCCTCAGTAATTCTACTAGAGGAATTCAATGCTCATGTACATAACGATGGTGAAACCTGAAGGGACATGATTGAGAGGAATGGCCTGCCGAACACCATGTTCAAGCACAGGGAGGTTCGTCAGTGTACTTGGTACTAGAACACCAGGCCAAAGATAAGCTCTACGTTATGGCTGTATCATCAGATCAGCTGCCATATGTCTTCATCTGAACACCACCTGGTGGTGAGTTGGATCAGGTGGCAGGGGGGTTGGGGGACAGACTCAGTAAATCCAAACGTGTAGTGAGGGTGAACTGGGAATGTCTGACTGAAGACCCTCTACACCAGGTCTTCAACTAACACCTTTGATGTTTTTTCATGCATCCGGGGGGAGGTAGGGACACAGATTCCATGTGGTCCATGTTCAAGGCCTTCATTGTGGAGGCAGCTGCCAGAAGTTGTGGTCAAAAGGCCATTGGTGCCTGTTGAGACAGCAACCCGAGGATCTGCTGGTGGGTAGGAGCAGTGAAGAAGGCCATCAGGCTGAAGAAGGACGCCTTTCGAGCTTGGTTGGCCGAGAAGTATCCTAAAGCAGTAGGCAGGTAGCAATTGACCAGGGCAGCTGCAGCTGAGGCAGTTTCCAAAGCAAAAATCCAGGTATGGGAGGAGTTCAGGGAGTCTGTGGAGAAGGACTTCTAGTCATTCTTAGTGAAGTTCTTGGAAACTTTATGACATATCCAGTAAGGGAAAGCAGGTCTTGTCACAGGCTGTGTTCATCAGGGCAGGAGGAGGACTGCTGACCTGGACTGAACCCAGCCATCACATCCTCCGGAAGAGGCATATTCTGAGGACTGTTGGGAACCCTCGTCAATATACCTGGCAGAGGTTGCTGAGGTAGTCAAAAAGCTCCCTGGCAGTAAGGCGCCAGGTCTGGAGGGGTCTGACATCTTTTAAAGTTACAAGAAAAGAGTTTTCTTGGAGGGACTTTACTAAAGTTAGTCTCTTAACGTCACAATACTTATAAATCTTGTAATATGTTTTCCCGCATGATTATAACCATTTATGAAGAGTATTATAAAGTCTTAGAAACGCGCGTCTCTCTTCAGACTGAGTTGGTTGAATCAGTAAAAAGCAGCAAGTGTTTCTCAGACTGAAAGGACTTAATAAAGGCGACACAAGAACTGAAAGCTGTTTCATTCATTCCTGATCTGTTATTTTTTCTCTGCTCCTTGAAAAGGGATCACACCGTAGTGTGCTACAACACGAAGGATATTTTACCATTGATTTGGACCTTGTTTCCAAGCTCAAAAATTAACCATCACGCTCAATGAATGTGATTTTTTTTTTTTTTTAAAAGTCTATTTTAGGAATTTATCTAACTGTGGAAGTTTTTCAGATTAAGATTTAAACACTTCTGGACTTTTATTTTATTCTTTCACTTGTGGTGGTGCTGGTTAGTTTGTGCAAAAGCTTTATTTTTTTCAAAATTTTAAATTAGACGCAGATCAAAGTGATATTGATGAAAATGTTGGCAACTTTTAAAGAATACATTTCTTCAGATAATTTGGATGGCATGTTTTCTTTAGAATTTGCTTGTCTTCCACAAAACAAAAACAAAAGTCAAATATTTTGAAAGTATAGAAAAACAATCAATTTTTGTAAACTCTTGAAAGGCATGTTATCTTTAAAACAGGAGGAAGAAGTTATACAAAATATGGTAATTTAAAATTGTATGCCTTGCCAAAGACAAAAAAATACCCCCCTTTTTTTGCACAAACTCCTCCCTTCTCACAAATAGTTCCCTTATTTGGAAGCTGTGTTAAGAATATTTTGACCATGAATCTTCAAGTTTAATAAATGTCATTCTTAGAATTGTGTATTATAATTCTTTTATTTCCCTGCAGTCAGTAACCCTTGTGGGCTTTTATTGTGAAGGCGAGCAGCTGCTGTGCCCCGGAAGCAGTATTGTCTCCTGTGTGAAACTGAGCGCAGTTTGACGAAGATGGCGTCGGGCAGAGCCGTCTGTTAGCAGAGAGTCTTTGTTGTGTTGATAAAGTGTGAAAATGTGTAAAGTCCAAATGCTGAGAGCGTTGGTGAAGCAGCGACTAACTGCGGCTGCTGAAGAGATATTTGGGCTGTTTGAAAGAACGATAGCAGAGTACGAGGAGGAACTTTCTCGATCAAAAGAGGAGAACGAGCGACAACGGAAACTACTGGACGCTGTTTTCAACCCTCAGCTCCGGTTACACAGAGCAGGTCTGTTTACCTGAGGGACTGTTCTCTATTTATCACAGCGGGGCTGTTTACCTGAGGGACTGTTCTCTATTGATCACAGCGGGGCTGTTGAACTGAGGGACTGTTTTTTGTTTTTCACAGGTGAAGAGATATTTGGGCTGTTTGAAAGAACGATAGCAGAGTACGAGGAGGAACTTTCTCGATCAAAAGAGGAGAACGAGCGACAACGGAAACTACTGGACGCTGTTTTCAACCCTCAGCTCCGGTTACACAGAGCAGGTCTGTTTACCTGAGGGACTGTTCTCTATTTATCACAGCGGGGCTGTTTACCTGAGGGACTGTTCCCTATTTAAACTGTTCTCGATACTGCGCTTTCCTCCGACACGCACAGCTCATGTGTTGAGTCTCTTTTGGGCTGCTGAGCATGGTGACGTTTTGCAGCATGAATGAAACAAAGAAAAAAAGAGATAAAACAGTCAGAAAAAACAGTCAGGTGATGTACTGCACTGTGTTGCTGTGAACTGAGGATCATTATTGTTGTAATTAAAAAGCAAAAACTGTGTGCACACAATAACTGTGGTGCACAGCCTGCACCTCTGTGTCCTGTGTTTTACTGAACATCCCACATGCAGCAGGTGGTTAGAGAGTAATTCTGAAAATGTACAGAAATAGTTTTTGTTATTAAGAAACGTGCCTGAATACAGACTGTGTGTCAGCTGTCTGAGCATTTGGATATCAGAGTTCAGCTCAGACGTTCAGTCACAGAGGAGACACACAGTCAAACGTTCAGCGCAGTCACAGAGGAGACACACAGTCAAACGTTCAGCGCAGTCACAGAGGAGACAAACAGTCAAACGTTTATCGTAGTCACAGAGGAGACAAACAGTCAAACGTTCAGCGCAGTCACAGAGGAGACAAACAGTCAAATGTTTATCGTAGTCACAGAGGAGACAAACAGTCAAACGTTCAGCGCAGTCACAGAGGAGACACACAGTCAAACGTTCAGCGCAGTCACAGAGGAGACACACAGTCAAACGTTCAGCGCAGTCACAGAGGAGACAAACAGTCAAACGTTTATCGTAGTCACAGAGGAGACAAACAGTCAAACGTTCAGCGCAGTCACAGAGGAGACAAACAGTCAAACGTTTATTGTAGTCACAGAGGAGACAAACAGTCAAACGTTCAGCGCAGTCACAGAGGAGACAAACAGTCAAACGTTCAGCGCAGTCACAGAGGAGACAAACAGTCAAACGTTTATCGTAGTCACAGAGGAGACAAACAGTCAAACGTTTATCGTAGTCACAGAGGAGACAAACAGTCAAACGTTTATTGTAGTCACAGAGGAGACAAACAGTCAAACGTTTATTGTAGTCACAGAGGAGACAAACAGTCAAACGTTCAGCGCAGTCACAGAGGAGACAAACAGTCAAACGTTCAGCGCAGTCACAGAGGAGACAAACAGTCAAACGTTTATCGTAGTCACAGAGGAGACAAACAGTCAAACGTTTATCGTAGTCACAGAGGAGACAAACAGTCAAACGTTTATTGTAGTCACAGAGGAGACAAACAGTCAAACGTTCAGCGTAGTCACACAGGAGACAAACAGTCAAACGTTCAGCGCAGTCACAGAGGAGACAAACAGTCAAACGTTTATTGTAGTCACAGAGGAGACAAACAGTCAAACGTTCAGCGCAGTCACACAGGAGACAAACAGTCAAACGTTTATCGTAGTCACAGAGGAGACAAACAGTCAAACGTTCATCGTAGTCACAGAGGAGACAAACAGTCAAACGTTTATCGTAGTCACAGAGGAGACAAACAGTCAAACGTTTATCGTAGTCACAGGGACAGAAGAAAGAATAAAGAATAAGAATAAGTATGTTACAAGGTATACTTCCTGGTTCCAATAGGTGGCTAGTGAGTATCATCAGTAATTCACATGTGTTCAAGGCCTCAGCCTGATCACACGTGAAATTTGGGTCCAATCAGCAAAGACAAGTTGAAACAACATTCTGTTTGGCGTCTGTTTGTTTAATGTTCAGTGATCTCTAGGAGTTCAACAAGGAGTTTTGGTGCTGTGATTTAAACTATCGAAAACATTTTTCTCTAGTGTCAATGTGTGTGTCTCCTGCAGATGTCCAGCAGCTGTTGGTGGTTAAAGAAGAGGTTCCTCCCTCCAGAGTGGACCAGGAGGACCCAAACATTAAAGACGACCAGGAGGACCCAGAGCCCCCAAACATTAAAAAGGAGCAGGAGGACCCAGAGCCCCCACACATTAAAGAGGAGCAGGAGGAGCTGTGGAGCAGTCAGGAGGGAGAGCAGCTTCAAGGTCTGGAGGAGGCTGATATCACCAAGTTCCCATTCACTCCTGTCCCTGTGAAGAGTGAAGATGATGAAGAGAAACCTCAGTCCTCACAGCTTCATCAAAGACTAACTGAACAGATGGAAACAGAAGCTGATGGAGAGGACTGTGGAGGACCAGAACCAGACAGGAACTCACATCCAGATACACATTTACAACCAGAGACTGAGGACAAGACTGGAGACTCTTCTGAACCTGAGACTGAGGACAGTGATGATTGGAGGGAGACCAGAGAACCTCAGTCAGGTTTAAACTCTCTGAAAAATGATCAAGTCAAGGAGAAACCATTCAGCTGCTCTGAGTGTGGGAAAAGATATGTCTTCAAGAGAAGTCTGAAGAGACACATGAGAACTCATACAGGAGAGAAACCTGTAATTTGTTCAGTTTGTGGCAAAAGTTTCAGCAATAATAGAAATCTGAAGGTACACAGGAGAACTCATACAACAGAGAAAACATTTACGTGCTCAGTGTGTGGCAAAGCTTTCAGCATAAATGCAAGATTGAAGATACACATGAGAACTCATACAGGAGAGAGACCTTTCAAGTGTTCAGTTTGTGGCAAAGCTTTCCGTGAAAGTAGAATATTGAAGGTACATGTTAGAACTCATACAGGAGAAAAACCATTTACTTGCACAGTTTGTAATAAAGCTTTTAATTGCAGCTGGAATCTAAAGACTCACATGAGAAGTCATGAGAAACCATTCAGCTGCTCTGAGTGTGGGGGAAGATTTGGCTTCAAGAGAAATCTGAGGAGACACATGAAAACTCATACAGGAGAGAAACATTTCTGCTGCTTAATATGTAAGAAATCTTTTAGACAGAGTGAAGATTTACAGATACACATGTCGGTCCACACAGGAGAGAAACCATTTAGTTGTTCTGAGTGTGGGAAAAGATTTGGCTTTAAGTCAAAGCTAGAGAGTCACATGAGAACTCATACAGGAGAGAAACCTTTCAGTTGTTTTATTTGTGACAAAGCTTTTGGGGACAATGGAAAACTGAAGGTGCACATGAGAAGTCATACAGGAGAGGGACCTTTCAGCTGTTCACTCTGTGATAAGTCTTTCACACAGAGAGGAAGTGTGAATGCACACATGAGAATCCACACAGGAGAGAGACCCTTTAGCTGTTCTGAGTGTGGAAAAAGATTTGTTCGCAATTCTCATCTGCAACAACACATGCGAACGCATACAGGAGAGAAACCATTTAGCTGCTCTGAGTGTGGGAAATCATTTTCAGATATTCGGAAATTAAAGAAACACATGAGAATTCATACAGGAGAGAAACCATTTTGCTGCACAGTTTGTAAGAAATCTTTCACACAAAATGAACATTTAAAGTTGCACATGAAAATCCACACAGAGAAAACAGAGAGGCAGAGACTCCAGCCAGCAGCTCAACTGAAAAAACAGAAAACCTCAGTCAGGCTTAAACTCTCTGAAAAATGATGAAGTCGCTGTCAGTGATTCAAGATGTAGTGCTGGTAAGAAGCAATTTTGCTGCTTTGAGTTGCACTGAGTGGGAACTGAAGACGTACATGAGAACTCATACGGGAGAGAAACCTTTCAGCTACTCAGTTTGTTAGAAATATTTTACACACAGTGGTAGTTTATACAAACACATGAGAAAACACACAGGAGATAACAGCTTTAGCTGCAGTATTTGTGAACAAAGACTCACTTCAAATAAACTTCAAAGAAAACATCAGTGTGTCGGCCATCAGTCCTCACAGCTTCATCAGACTCAAACTGAACAGATGGAAACAGAAGCTGATGGAGAGGACTGTGGAGGACCAGAACCAGACAGGAACTCACATCCAGATACACATTTACAGCCAGAGACTGAGGACAAGACTGGAGACTCTTCTGCACCTGAGACTGAGGACAGTGATGATTGGAGGGAGACCAGAGAACCTCAGTCAGGTTTAAACTCTCTGAAAAATGATAGAGTCAGGGAGAAACCGTTCAGTAGATCAGTTTGTGGAGATTTCCCATAGAAAGAACACTTAGTTCGTCAGATGAAGTTTAATTCAGGAGGACAATTTTTCAGCTGCTTATTTTGTACGAAATGTTTCACACGATGAGCACACTGTGACACACAGGAGAACCCACACAGGAGAGAAACACCTCTGCAGCTCAGTGTGTGGGGACAATATGAACTTCAAGATTCAGCAGGACTCGCGTCTTTAGTGTGTTGTGGACAACAGCGGTTCAGACGAAACTCTGACTGCAGGAAGGGTTGAAACATTTCTGGACGTGTTTGAGCATCAGAGTAAGTTTGTCTTTTTTCTTTTAAGCCCGTAAAGTAATTTCAGTTTTTAAAAAATGTTTAATTCCAGCTAACAGTTTCCAGGAAATCATCTGTGATGTGAAGCCGAGGCTTAAGATTTCTGTGCTCACAAAAAAAAAGAAATTGGCCCTTTGGCCTCTGTGGATTGATCTGGTTTTTGACAATTGTCACTAACAATTTGTGTAACCCTTGAAAACCTGAACATTTGTTTGATTTCTTTTCTTTTTTTTTGAAAACATGGCAAAAAAGGCAATAAGAAACTTGGCAAGAGATGTCACAAAAATTGACAAAAAACCCGTGTGCTGGGATTAGAGGACATGTTTTCTTTAACAATCATCAAAAAATTTAAACAAAAAAAGGACAAAACTTTTCTTTCAAAATCACCAAATGTCTGTTTATATATATTTAGATATTTAAATGGAACACGCCCTCCAAACCTGCAGGTCCTTGATGAATTGTGGAAAGGTTTTTGAATTTTTTTCCCGTGAAAGTGTGTGGGAACCCCGACACACGTACACACACACACACACACACACACACACACACACACACACACACACACACACACACACACACACACACACACACACACACACACACACACACACACACACACTCACACACACACACTCACACACACACACACACACTCACACACTCTGTGACCTCTGCAGACTCTCACGGCGTCCTGAGCTGCGTTCAGCTGCGTTCAGGAACATGAATGAAACGCTGTCACGGTTAAATATAGAAACCATGAGAACAGCAGGACTTTCCCAGCGTGCCCTGGAGCAAGGCAGCAGCCCCCCGAGGAGGGCGTCCATCAGCTGGGAGATGCATGATGGGAAAGATTACAGGACAGTTTGACCTCTAAAGTCTAAATTTAGTTTGAGAGATCAAACCTGAGGATTTTCATGAAACTCGCTGCTGCAGCGCGAGCCAAAGAAAAACCCGTGAAACTGCTCGTCCTCGCTGACGCCGTCACGCCGCCAGGACCCGGGACCCGGGACCCGGGTCCCGGGTCCCGGGGGCCGGGGGCCGGGGGGCTTTGCTGCTGAACGGATGCTGTGAAGGTCACGAATCGCACCGTCGACTCTGACTTTAGTCTGAGCTCTGAAATACGAGTTTTTATTCAGACAGGACTCGAAGCTGTGGCTGCTGCGGCGAGGACTGTGTGTCCATGCATGTGTCCTAAATGTAGTCCAGATTGTGTATTTGTGTATTTAAATAATAATAATGAGAGCAAAGAAAATAATGAGATTGATGGGAGTTTGTGTTCAGCTGTCTTTCTGTCCTCTTTCCTGTCCTCTCTTCTGTCCTCTCTTCTGTGTCCTCTCTTCTGTGTCCTCTCTTCTCTGTCCTCTCTTCTGTCCTCTCTTCTGTGTCCTCTCTTCTCTGTCCTCTCTTCTGTCCTCTCTTCTCTGTCCTCTCTTCTGTCCTCTCTTCTCTGTCCTCTCTTCTGTCCTCTCTTCTGTCCTCTCTTCTCTGTCCTCTCTTCTGTCCTCTCTTCTCTGTCCTCTCTTCTGTCCTCTCTTCTGTCCTCTCTTCTGTGTCCTCTCTTCTCTGTCCTCTCTTCTGTCCTCTCTTCTCTGTCCTCTCTTCTGTCCTCTCTTCTCTGTCCTCTCTTCTGTCCTCTCTTCTGTCCTCTCTTCTCTGTCCTCTCTTCTGTCCTCTCTTCTCTGTCCTCTCTTCTGTCCTCTCTTCTGTCCTCTCTTCTCTGTCCTCTTCTCTGTCCTCTCTTCTCTGTCTTCTCTGTCCTCTTCTCTGTCCTCTCTTCTCTGTCCTCTTCTCTGTCTTCTCTTCTGTCGTTGAACTCTTTTGTTTCTTTGTGTTTTTTTCCTCTTCTTCTTCTCTCTGTTGTATTGTGTTGACAGGAAACGCTCCGCCGGCCTCCAGATGGTTGTTGGTGGTTTTAACAGGACGTTCACACACACACACACACCCACAGGAGAGTGTGTGTGTGTGTGTGTGTGTGTGTGTGTGTGTGTTTTCAGGTCTGAACCTGCAGGATCGTAAAGTCGTCTTTAATCTTCCACGTTTATGTGATTATTGTTTCCCACGATGCATTTCAGCACATGCACAGAAACGCTGAAGCCTGATTGGTCGGTGGCTCTGACGCCGATCTGAGCGCGTGCGGCGGCGTCACGTTGTTTTTGTGTTTTAGGTGAACTTCATAATGTAAACGGTAAGAAGAAGATCCGTTTGCACCTTTCAGCCGTGTTGGTTTCATTTATGCTTTTATTATATTTAATCATATTTTCTGACAGCTTCGTGTCTCCGTCTGACACTCGACGACGACCCGAGCGTCCTGACGACGACCCGAGCGTCCTGACGACGACCCGAGCGTCCTGACGACGACTCTGATTTGGTGATTACTGGTCTCTGGTGATGATGTCATCAGGCCCCTGTATTTCAGAAACATGTAAACGAGTGTCGATACAGCGGATGTTTGTTTGTCGTTTGTTTTTTTGATTTTTCGTTGATTGACGCGGAGAAAAGTTCATAAACACGTTTAAGGGCCGTCGGATATTAAAAATCAAACACGTATTTCTGCTTTTATGGTTTCTGCCTTCGGGCCGTTTATGTTTTTAAAACGATAAAAAAAAAAAGAAAAAAGAAAAAGGAAAAAAAAATCACAAAATTTTTTAAAAGAAAAAACATAAAAAAACAATATTGGCAAAAAAATTCAAAAGAAATGAAAAAAAAGAAAATAAAAGTCACAAAACATTTAAGAGAAAAAAAAACATTTAAGAAAAAAAAACATTTAAGAGAAAAAAAACATTTAAGAGAAAAAAAAAACATTTAAGAAAAAAAAAACATTATAGAGAAAAAAAAACATTTAAGAGAAATCTCCCCATAAATAACAAACAGTCCCTGATAACGTTGAAAACCTGAATCTCACGATCCGTCTGCACCTCACTGACAAATGTCTTCATGTATTTTTCACAGAGTTGCTGGAGGGAGATTCTGACGTCCAACACGAGGGAAGCGGTCAACGCGTCCTCCTCAACGCGTCCTCCTCAACGCGTCCTCCTAAACGTGTCCTCCTAAACGCGTCCTCCTCAACGCGTCCTCCTCAACGCGTCCTCCTCAACGCGTCCTCCTAAACGCGTCCTCCTCAACGCGTCCTCCTCAACGCGTCCTCCTCCCAGCTGGTCAAAAGTTGCTGCGTGGTCAGTGAACTTTACATTTGACATTTTTAATGATTATTTTCAGTTTTTTGTCATTCTTAAGTAATTTCTGGCCATTTTTGGGTCACGTGTTTCTAAAAGGAGTCAAACCGCTTTGCTCAGCTTTCAAAGGTTTAACTTAAACGTGATCCAGAGTCCTTGCAACATGTTTTACTTTGAAAAGTGCTTGGTACGATCAAAATAAATAAATCAGAAAAAAAAAAAATAATAATGAAAGCGGTCAGCAAAATACGTAATGAAAAAAATTGCAAATGTTTGAAAATACTCAAATTTTAAAGAGAAATTTAAAAAAAAAATCTTAAAGACAAAATTCATTAGTTCTTTCATTCCTAAATTAGTTTTTGATCATGTGATTATGGGTTTTTTAAATAAAAATTGATCCTTTCGTCCTCCTAACGCACAAAAGTGTCCTCTTCTTAACTGCTTTTAAAGTCATACGAATGAATCTCGTTTTAAAAGTTAAACAAAAAACGCAGTAAAGCGGTTAATTTCGACATACTTCATGTTTTTTGGCGGGTGGATCCTCAGACTGAGATATGTCAGTTGATCTTATTTGATCTTGTTGTATCTGAAGGAGCAGAGACGTGAGGACGCACGTGAGGACGCACGTGAGGACGCACGTGAGGACGCACGTGAGGACGCACGTGAGGACGGTCCGGGCCCTGAGCTGGTGTCGGAGCCGGATTAGTTCCCACGTTTGGTTCCCGTGAGGTTTGTTCAGATCAAACGCTGAATGTTCACCTGATGTTTTCTGAACGTTAGGATTAAACGCGGATCACAGGTCGGCTCTGCGGGACGGCGCGGGGGCGTTTTGGCGTCAGGTCGGGATGATGACGTCGAGCAGGGACTGTAATTATCTCAGATTTGGAGGATTTACCTCCCTGAGTCAGCCGTGATTTTCAGATTAAAGGTTTTGGCGGGAAGATGCAGCTCTCACAGGAAACATCCGACTGGAGCAGCTCAGGAGGTCCGAACCTGGAGGGTCTGGACCCAGAGGTCTGGACCTGGGGTCTGGACCCGGAGGTCTGGACCTGGGGTCTGGACCCGGAGGTCTGGACCTGGGGGGTCTGGACCCGGAGAACTTTAAACCGGGGGAGTCAAAGTCAAACATTTTCAGAATAAAACGCTGATCGATAAAATGCGTCTGGACCTCTGCAGGAAAAAAATACCAAATGTTTTTAAAGATGTTTTCTTTTAGAAAAAAAAACATATTTTAGAATTTTTGGCTTTTTTAAAAATGATAAAAATGATATTTTAAAAATGATATTCTCCTGGATTCTCTTTCTTTAAACATTTTGGCCAGGATTTTTTTTCTTTCTTTACAAAGTTTTTGTTTGTCCTTTTTGCTCATTTTTTTCTTCCTTTTTTAAAAATTATTTTTGGTGATTTATTTTTAAGAAAACGTGCCGTTCAAGCCTGCAGTTTCGTGGGTTTTAAAGGTGTATTTTCTTTAAAAGTAAAATGTTCTTTTATCTTTTAAGAATTTTTGACATTTGTTTTCCTTTTAATATTTTTAGTGTTTTTTTATTTACTTTTTGGCAATTTGTTTTCTTAAATTATTTTTGAAGTGATTAAAAATTTTTTTTCATATTTTTTGGATGTTTTATGTTTTTATTGTATTCTTTATTAACCTTTGGTCATTTTAAAAAATTTTTGATCTTTTTCTCAAAAATGAAAATTTAATTAAAAAAAGAAAACGCACAAAGGAGGCTCAGCCAGTGCTGACTCGATTCCTGCTGGAAACGCAGCGACGAGTCAACCGAGTCGAGTAAAAAAGAAAAATGTAATTTGTTTGAAAATGTATTTAGAAGAATGTCCCAACATGATAAATGGTTTTATTATAATGTAAAAAAAAATCACGTTAAACGAAGTATCAGCTGCTTCAAATGAAAAGTTATTTCTGATTCATTCTTTCTTAATCACAGTTAATTAGTGAATTAATTCAACATGTGGTTTAATTCTGGTGTTTCTCAGACTGTTGTTATAATTCAAACATTTTATCACTTTTTAAATATTGAATTTGCTTTTTCGTGTTTTAATGATTTTTGAAAAAAAAAGAGTAAAATTAATCGATTGAGTTTCATCACAGAAATAAACCGAAACCTCAAACCTGCAGAGCCTCCTCCGTCAGATTATTATGGGATTGATTTCCATCCTTCAATTCACTCATTTGTTAATAATAAACATGACTCAGCTGTTTCTGTCACACTGATGGACGCTGACTCGTGATTTGAACGTCCGTATTTGGTCGTGGCTGACATCACTGATGATGTCACAGCGAGGCTGTGAATAGAGACCTGGCGGTGACTCGAGTCTATTGTTTCACGTCCGGCCGCGACTCGAGAGACTAAAACAGACTTTAAAGGAGCAGACCGCACTTTTTAACCCCCAGAAGCTGAGAGGATTCCTGTCTGAGGGACTCGTGCGAGTTCATGTCGGGACTCGAGCAGACAGGAAGTAGAGAAGAGTCAGATTCGGTCAGTCTGACGCTCTGCAGCCGACTTCAGCATCACAGTGATTTTAAAGGAAACTTCTGAGCCAAACTGTCAGATTTTTGCTGATTTCCCTTTTCTTTGAAAAATTTTGGTGACTTTTTTTTTCTTCTTAAATGTCTGTTTTTTTCTAAAAAAAAAAAAAAAAATAGAAATCACCATCACCAGAAAAAATCAAAGTTTTAGAAAAAAGGAAAATCTTTTTTATTTTTCTAAATCACCAAAAGTTAAAAA